>NW_005054671.1:164391-168562 GCF_000277835.1 Geospiza fortis | reverse complement strand
TGACCCAGCAAAGCAAAACCTGCACTGGCTGACTCCCACATCTCACCCTGACTTGATTTTGAGTTTGGGAGAACAAAAAATGGTTCCCAAAGGATTCTCCAGTTTATCTCATCAGCTTCTTTGGCTCTGCTCCCACGAAAGCCAGAGTGCTACTGGCAGAGCAATGGGGGCTTACAGAGCCCAGCTACCTGGAAACAGCTCCATGCCAAGACTCCTCATGGACCACCTGCTAATCAATACATAAAATGTCTTAGTTTTCAACCAAATTGTCTGCAGCAGGCAACTCATGGCTTCAAGAGCAGTAATAATCCTGCCTGTTTTCTCTCTCCCCTCCCCAAAAGTTCACCCTGATACAGAGAAAACATGAGAACACAATAGGCTATTTGGGTCACAGGAGTGCTCTTTTGTTTCAAAACCTAAAAAGTGCCTGGGGAGAGTGAGGAGACCCTAGTAACATCTGAGGTTCCATGAAGACACACATTCATCCCCAAATACTTTGTACTTAGTATACTTTTGACTGTCTCAATCGGGCATCACACTAAGTCAGGTACTGGGAAGAGCCCTCTATCCTAGAGTACCCAGATTTCTAACTTAAAAATTGGGCATATTCATTTCTGTTATGTATTGCGACTGAAACCCTGGCTCACAATGCTACCAAGGCTCTGATTGCATAGACTACCAATTACCTCATCCATTTTTTTATTTACAAGGTAATACCCAAGATTCTGTTCCCTGACAGGGGGTAAAGGTGAAGAAGAGCAACATCTCATTGCCTGTGCAGCTTGTCAAGCACCCAGGCTCACCATAAGGCCACTCACTGAAAAATAATTTCCTTGGTACACGTTACAGACAAAAACTTATTCATACAGCCCATATTGGACAGGAGCAGTTACAAATCCATTTGCCTTTGGTCACTGTTGAGGTGGAAAATACGTCCAGCTACAGCAAACAAGCCGCACATTTCAGGTCAGGGACAGCATGGCATGTTTACCTTCAGATTGTAAGGTACACTTCCAAATAACTACTTCAATATAGTGGTAAAAAGCTCCTGAATGAGGTACTTGATATTTTTTCTTGGCAAATATTTGCTACAGAGTCAGTGGGGACGTGTATGAGTGAAGCTTGTACTGGAACCGAGAACACAAATGTGGAGGTCTTGGTATCCCTGAAGTCAAAACAAGTGGTCTTGCTATTTTGCTTGTGAGTTACACAGTCAAACCATGGCTGGAAATTTAGAGGATTTTACCCATTAAAAAAAAAATAATAAAAAGAACTATTCCCTTGAAAGGAATAACAGTAACTGGTCTTTTTCAGGTTTAAAATACCATTTTAAACTTTATTCTTTAATAAAGGGATGTGATGTTTACCAGTACAACCTATTTGCAGACAATGCTTTAATTAAACATTTAATGAGCCCATCTCGTTTCTTTGCACGAGTTTAACTTCACACAGCCAAGACAATAATGTAAACACCACATTTTGGTTATTAAAATAATTGCTTTCACAAACACTGACCTCCTGACAAACCAAATGGTTGGTGCCATGCATACAATACTCCCACAGCTCAGGAACCTAATTTCAGCATAAAGCCCAATTTACAGCTGACCATCAGATTTTAAAAAAATTCTAGGCAAACACTTTTAAAGACAGTGATGTTTTAACCAAATCCCTCAAGATTTCATTCAATTTTTCAAGAAAATTTAGAAAAAAACATCCTTCATTTAACCATATAACAGCCTTTAAGAGTGTTACCCAAGCAGGGGCGCAGCAGCAGCTTCAGTATGTTTCCTCCAACTCTCATACCTAGATCAGAGTAACCAAAACCATGACCTTCCTTTAAGCCACAGCTCTGGAAGATTTTTTATCTAGCTAATGGAGTTTTTCCAGGAGCCAGTTACTTTGGAAAGGACCAAACATTTTCAGTGGGACTTTAATGAGAAAAAAAAACCAAACCAACATTTTCCCCTAGCTTTATAGCAAAAAAAAACCCTTTAAGTATTTCTGCAAAATGGTGACAAATTTTCAAGACTCCAAGTAAAAAATCTTAGCGAAATGAGTTGTCAAAACATTTTGAAAAATCTGTCAACAGCTCGAATTCTTAGAAACCATGATTCGGTGATGCTGGAAATACAATCCTGTCCATGCTGAAGCAGCTAAACCACGTCCCTTGCTGCTTCAGCTGAGCTTTTTTCCTCATGGAAAGTTACTGGTAGGCTTTCATATCCATGAGGTGATTCCTCAAGCTAATCAGCATCCCACCAGCATCATCCTTTCCCAGGCAGGACATCTCCAGAGAGACCAACATAGACTCCAGAGCCAGTCAGCTTCTGCTGCTTGGAAACTGTCCTGTCACCCAAGGAAATGGGCAATTTTTCACTCCCCACCTAGGGTAAACCATCCCCCAGGAGGGCACAATGCATGGCATGGTGACAGGTAAGAGTTACACAAACTTTGCTAACTGGCTTCTCACTAAAAACATCAGGGGCCTCTCACAATAGGCGAAATTGCTGAGGACTCCAGAGAACTGAACCCTCGTTTTATAATGTTCCCAAAAGGAATGTGAAAAAAAGCAACAAAAGCAACCAAACAAAACCTAAACAAAACCAAAAACAAACAACCAAAACCTGAACAAAAACAAAAACTTCCCCTGCAAACACAAAAGCACCACGAATCTAGTGATATCCATTTGAACCAACAAAATTCCTACAAATTCAGGTAAATGAGCTTAGTTTTACGTCATCTGACACAGTGGATGGCATGTAATCATTCCTGGATTTCCACAGTGGAAATTATTTCCAACTATGGTCATTGGCACTAAATGGATTATTTCTGGCCTCTTAAGCCCTTCACCATCCATGGGAGACTTTCCACTCATGCCAATGGTCTTTTGATCAGGTCTGATATACTCTCCCAATGTTTTTCTGCTTCTTGTGTCCTTTAGATCTGCTATTGCTTTCCCCAGCTATTGGGTTTGTGATTTATTGGTTTAATTTTTTTTTATTTTTATTCAGTTTTAGTATTTATAATGAGACACAACTGACACTTTGAAATAGGAGACACTTTTTTTCTTAAGGGTTGCATGTGGTATTGGTTGCCTTGAGCACAAAAGGAGATTGGAAATCTTCTTTGATACTTCTAGACACTTTCACCTCTACTGAACAAAATGCTTTAGCACAAAAGCAATAACAGCAAAACCCCAAAGTTTAGAGATGTTAGTGGCTATCAAAACATAATACTTTGATTAGACATGTTCCTAGGAAGCATAGGTGTAAACCCAAGCAGTTTTCTTCGCCTGACAAGTACGAACAGTCTGTTAGAAAGGGAGGAAGTTCTCCTGCTATGGATGTGGTGGCCAAGAGATAACTGCCAATAATGTGAAATCTCACGGCAAAGCAAAATCTCTCAGATCCAAAATAAGAATTAGATGTGTGAAGCTATGGAGATGTTCTAGTGATGGCAAATAGCCCTTTGCTAAAAGACATCATGTAGCTACCAAGAGGCAGCAAATATTTTCCTGTAGATTAAAAAAAAAAAAAGAAAAAGAAAAAATAGAACCTAGGCTAAAAAAACCCATAAACCAGAGCACAAGCTCCCATCTCAGTGAGACTGACACTGGCAACTGTAAATTGTGGGGAGCATTTCCTCCTCCAAGCCCAGATCTTTCCTACACGTGTTATCAACCCCTACACATATGTTTGCAGGACTGGCATCACTCCCATCCTCTTTGCAATACTTTATCACCGAGAATTCTCATTTTATTTAAAAAAATACGAATGTAATTATTTACTTCAAGTCTCCCAGGGAAGGACTGCAGTTCTTACTGCAGCATAACAGATAAGAAAGGCTACAGTGTTTGTTCCAAGGCAAACAGCAAAGACAGAATCCAACATCTTAGGAGGGAAAAAATCACTTTTCAGACACTAGCTAAGATTAAATGGGCATTTGGCACCGAACCCAAAATGTATCATTTTCTTGGGTCTGCCTCTGTGGAGTCAGATCAGAAACAACCATTCGTTCATCCAGAAATGGCTGAAATTAAGTAATTAGCGCTCCACCGACCACCACCAACTCCCTCAAGAACACCCTCTCGGCACAGGGCGTCGAGGAAAGCTTTTGAAGCCAAGCCACCCCCGCAGCGGCCGCGGCGCATCCCACACATGGCGAGGGGACC
>NW_005054671.1:126534-163067 GCF_000277835.1 Geospiza fortis | reverse complement strand
ATGCTGAAGGAGAGAAAGGCTTTCGCCGTGCCTGGCCGCGCAACTTGGTACCTGCTTTAACTGCTGCCAAAGTTAGGATGTGTGTGTGTGTGTGTGTGTGTGTGTGTGTGTGTGTGTTTAAAGACGCGAAGTCGCTGTCCTCCAGCTGTAGCACAATACAGCGTTCTCAGTGTATCGCTGCAGCCGGCTGCAGTTTTTCCTATCCCATAGGCGTTTAGGAAGAGCAGCACTTTGTAAAGCAAATTATGAGTTGTGGTGGGAGTATTTTTTTTTTTAATTCTGTGGCTGTCTACTGCTCTTGGACTATTGCTTGAGAAACCCTGTCCCTGAGTACAAGATCTTAGCAGTCTTAACTCTGCCAGTTTTTAAGTTCTGTAAGAAGCCAGGTGTCTTCTGACCATAATTGTTGTGTTTTCCGTTTATAGTAGAGGAAGAAACTCACAGCTTGTTATTGCGTTTGCATTCATTAGGTATGGAAAATGTTTTATCAATAATGACTAATCCGTATAACGGAGTCGTGATGGTGAGTACAGCAGTGTTGTCAGGTATTGTTACTTTTTGCATTGAAAAACCCAGTTACCTTTTGCTTTGCAATTACATTTGGTCTCCCGGTCATTAAAGCACCGTTTTAATTAAGCATTAAGCTTTCTTCATCGCAGGAATGTATGTTAAAAGAGATGATTTTGACTGATCAGAATGAGTGAACAAAAAAGCCAGTGTTTTAACAAACCCATTCTTTCATTACACCTGCTGTGAGAAACAGAAATCTTCAGGTGATGTGTAAACACATTGCTTTCCTGCCAACTCTGGCTTCTCCTCTCTGAGGTCGTTGAAATGTAAAATGTTTCCTCTTTGCATTTGTTTCCATTTCCACTTCATTGCCCCACCTGCAGTTATTTGTACCTGGGCAGAGGGACTGAGGAACTCAGCAGGGAGTTTTGCCAGGTGAGAGGTGTGAATGGCAGAGCCAGGAGCTGTGTTTCCCGTATTTCTGTAGCACCAACCGAGTGCTTTCTCCTTAGAGTCAGTAATGTCACTGCTCACATGTGAGGTTTTTTTTTTTGTGATGTGCAAAAAAGGCTGGGTTCTGACAAGTGCTCCCCAAGTCGTACCTTCTCTTGGAATGCTACCTGGCAGTGCTTTCTCCTGGATTGCTTAGAGTACTTGGTGTGAGTTCAGAGAGCTCTGAGTGAGGAGATGCAGGCTGAGTTGTGCCTGTGGGCACAGCAAAGGCCGTGGCAGAGCTGCAGTTCTGGGGGTGCCAAACTGCACAGCCTGGCAGGAGCAGTGTCTGCCAGAGTCCCAGCATCCCGAGGCTGCTGTGCCCCATCCCAGCTTGGCTTTCACCGTGTACATTTCACCTGTACAGCCCCTGCAGATGAAGAGGAAACTGCTGCCCCCACCTCCGTGCTTCTCTTCGTGTGCCTCTTCAAGCTGCTGCAGCTCACAGAGGCAGAGCCCACGAAGAGCTCAGCTGCAGCAGGGTTTCTTCCACCACACAGTTGAATTCGGTTATTTTTGGCAGTTCTGCCCAGCAAAAGTGAGAAAACCCCATGAATTAACTAACTGGTTGTTCCACTAAAACACGACACTGTGCTCTTAGTCAAATGTGCACAAAGCTCTCTGGCTCATGGTCCCAAGCATGAGAGAAACCAAATGGCAGGGCAGCGAGATGTCCCCTGGGTGAGCAGCTCCAAACTCATTCTTTCAAGGTCCATTTTTTTCCTCCTAGCCAGTTCATTTATGTACCTACTCACCTGGACTACCTTTGATTCCACTGTCAGCTCACACACCACATTATCCTGGCTCTGAGCAGTTTGATTTGCTTTCCTGTCATGCTTAATTGACAAGAATGCTGTTTTTACCCAGCCTTGCCAAGAACTACCAGACATGCAGAGTCAAAACAGCTTTCCTTCCTCCACAGCTTCATCAGTTACGTGTGTCAAAGCAACTTTATTACTCCAGCTAAACACAGCACCATCCTAGTGAGGTGGAGGAAAGCTTCCTTACTCACTGCTTAACAAACAGCAAGTACACTCAGTGTCTCTCAAGGGTAAATCACCCACAGGTTACTCAGCTTCTCCTCTGTAGAGGGTTCCAACTCACAGGAATCTCGCTACGTCTTTTCAAGCCCTTGCTCTGTTCTCAACAGTTTTAATAAAACTATTAAATCTTTCTCATGTAGGCATTGAAATACAGTCATCCAGGCACTGGGGCTGCAAGTTCTCCTGGAGTTTGTGTGAGCTGAGCTGAGGACTCCAGTTCTTCATCCTTCTGTGAACACAAGGGTTTGGAGTAGCCAGGCTGGGAGAGAACTGTTCCATCCATGCTCCTTCTGAGCAGGCCCTCTGCAGAGCCAAGCAGCTCCCCTCTCTTAGGTGCCTCCTTGGCTGCAGTTCTGCACTTCCCTAAATCCTCAGGGACACAATGGCTGAGAAACATGTTAATGGGGTCTTTAAGAAATGAGAGTTGAAATTGTAATTTTAAAGCATTTTCCTGAATAACCCACAAAGTGTGTGGCTTGCAGTCCATAAAACACCCTCTTGATAGCGCTCTGGGCATTTAGTTTTTATTACTGCATTGTTTGTGCTGGGATAATGAAATGTTGAGTCTGTTTTCATTAGGCACATCTGGATTTTCAGAGCTATATAAGAAAATCCTTCAGTCTAACTTCTGATTGCTTGCTGTCAAACTACACCATCTATTCAGTCATTATTTTGCACTCCAAAAGGTACTGGGTTTCTTTCTAGGCAATTATTATTATTCTGATTTCTTTAAGGAGCAGCTAGGTGAAATTTATTCTTGATTCTTTGGTCTAACTGACTGTAGACTTTGGTTTTCAGATGAGTTTTTTCCTTCCCTCCCCAAATGCAAACCACCAAAGTACTCAGCACTTGGTTAAAGAAAGCAAAAGTATAACCAGATTTCTCCCTGGTAAAAAATGTTACAGATGCAGCTATAATCAGTCCTAGCTTTCCCTGTATTCTGGTAGCAGAGATTTATTCTGCCTAGCACACCAGGCAACTCTGGAATGCCTGAAGATCTGGATTTCTGACTCAGTCCATGAGTCTAGACTTTGTACCCAGATTTTTTTTCCTCTCTTAAGGGTTAGAATAAATCTTAGGTGCCTGTATAGTAAAACATTTTGAAACATAGACCCATTTAAATTGGATTCTAAGATTCTTATGTGTAAGTACATGTTTCAAAAATCAAGTGATACAATTGATTTATAGAAATCCATACCAGGCATTAAAAAATGAGGCCAAGTGAAGTACTCTGATATATAAAAGGGATTTTTTTCAATAAAATATTTTTTATAGCACCTTTACTGTGGGCAGATGATTTGGGGATGAAACAAGTCTGGGTTATATGTGCTTGAGAAATGCCCCTGGGAAGGAAAGAAGCAGGGATCTTCTCTGTACAGCTGTGCAGAGGTTACAGGTGTTGGGGACACTGTGTAGGAGTGAGCAGGACTATTCATACTTGCCTTATCCCTGAGGTATCCTGTGAAATTACTCAATATTCCTGTGGACTGACAACTCCACCCAAAGGGATGGGGGCATCCTCTGCTCTTAAGAGACACAGCATTCTGTGTTTTCTGCCATCTCACTGGCTCTGGCAGAGGTTTTCTCCTTGCTTGGGATGTCAGCTGGGTTAGACCCTCTTCTGTCTGGCTCCTCTGCAGGGACCAGCACACCCAGCCCAGCATTTCTGCTTGTGCTCCACAGCTTAAGCACCATAACCATTCACTCCTAAAATACCCTCTGGCTCTGGATCATAGTCCTGTGAGAATATCTGTCAGTCCAGATTTAATGGAAGTGATGTGCAAGGCACATTTGGACAGCTCAGTAAGCACAGGTGAGATGTTGGACTGAGCTGCCAGGAGCCAGGGGTTGAGAGCAGCCTGTGAGAGCTGGCACTACAGAGAATAATTTGGTGAGAAATCCCACAAGTAACCAAGATGGTCTGAAGGTTTAAGGGGCAAATATATTTGTCCCATCTTCTTCACTGTTGTATCCCAGGATGGGAATTCGAGCTGCGGCCACAGGAGGTTCTGGCTCCCTGCTCTCCCTGAAGGCAGCCCAACCAGAAGGTGACAGCCAAACCAGGGTGTGCACCTGATCAGCAGCAGTGCTACCTCCTCAGGGCTCTGCAGTTCTCTGGGGCTTGTACAGGCAGCTTTTGCAGAGGTTTCAGATTAGGGGGGAGTAGCCTCCAGATCTGACCTTCTTAAAGTTAAGAAATAATCAAACAAAGCTGAATGAGAAAGCAGCTGGAAGAGCCAGCAGTGTTATTAAGCTGCAGTGTCGGGTTATTTGTCTTTGCCATCCTATACACAATCTGCAGGCAGAATGAGAGGGTGTTTGAGGCAGATCTGGTTCCTTCAGGTTTTGATCAATGTGCCCATGGATTTCTGAGTTATTTTCTCAGTCGGGCAATCTCGATAAAGAACAGAGAGCAAGAGTCTCAGAGGGCAGCAGGTCAATGGTCAGCATATTCCTGTGGAGAGTTCTGATCCTACACTGATTTTCCTCAGATGAAGTACTGTCACCATAGCAATGTTTCCTGCTTGCCATAGCTGCATGGGAGTATTAACTTCTTTGGGTGCCACTGATAGGAATTTCCTCAGTGTGTGGGCATAGGTTGGGTGCTCCGAGCAGAACAGTAATCTAAATCACAGCTTGCTTTCTTGTAGTTCAGAGCAGCAACATAAATCTTTACTTGGAATACATCCATGTAATTACACAGGTGACTTGAGGAGTCCCCACTGAAGGGTCACGATTAAATCATTTTGATCCTAAATTTGTTGGGATTTTATTCTAGAAGGCAGGAGGGAGAAACCCAAATACCTGAAATAAAATCCTTTCTAAAATAAAAAAAAAATTTTTGAAAAATATTACTTTAATTTCAGTGCTTCTTAGGGTTTGCCTGCCCCTGTAGGGTTATGCCAGCCACAGAAAATTAAGCTTCACTGTGCTTTGGCCATCTAAACTGAATGATCTCTACAGAGCATTCCCATTCAGATTAGTTAATCTAAACGTTTCAGATGTTTCTTTAATATTAACCTCCAGCTAAATGTTTCAAAACATTAACATCAGTAAATGATGGAGAAGTCAAGGACAAACAAATTGCATTTCTTTTTGCTGTGGATGTGGAGTGTGAGGTGCTCAGCTGGAGCACTGAAATGTGGGGTCTCAAAATTAAATGTCAAGCACCACAGCTTTGTAGAGCAGTCGTGCAAAAACCAAATTTTGCCCAGCGTTACATGAGATATGGTCCGGCATCTCAGAAGCCAGGGGAGATTTTATACTGACTTACCAGGAGCTGGTTCAGGTTCAAAACAAAGACCAGCTGGAGTTTGTAATTATGGATTCTCCCTTTTTGCATCTAGCTTGGGTCATTGAAGGAGCCATGCCTGCTTAGTGATCAGGTACCTCCTGCTCAGTACAACATTCCATTTGGTCTTTGGTGATAAGCCTGCAGATACCTCTATTTTAGTTCCCTGTGCATTTACCAGAGCTTGTAGATGTGGTTGCAGAGCAGACTCTGGTGTGCCCAAGCGCCCTCTGACAGCTCTCCATGCCCTGTGGCTCCAGCCAGTCCGTCTCCATGACCAGGCAACCTCCCTGTGAGCCAGGGATGGTGCCTGTGGTAGCTGTGAGGGATCATAATTACTGGGCTTATCAGCTGCCCTGTTTGCTGCAGGCTCATAAAGCCAAGTCCTGCTTGAAGCTCTATGGCCTGTGTTCCCATGGAGCCCTGCCATCCCTGGAGCCTTCCCCCACTTTGTTCTCCTGGGGCTATTCCCCCTTTCCCTCTCATAGTGCTTATCCACTGCTGCTGCTCCCCTGCCTTTCCCAGCCTGAGCTTCTCCAGCTTCTCCTGCCTTCCTACAGTTAGTATGCCCTTCTCTACAGGTGATTTGTTTGCTTGATTAACTTTCAAATATTTGTTTGCTGACTTTACAGTCTTTCACATTAAAGACTACCAAAGAAGTCAGAAGTAAAGCTTTACAGCTTCTCCCCGTTCCTCATCACCCTCATCTCCTTTCCCTAGTGTTAATCCTGCTATTGACCCTCATTTCTTTCTTGGTTTGTTTCCTCCTTCTCTCACTGTCTTCAGTTTGACACAGATCATATGCACGTCATAATTTTTTCTCACTTGTACCACAGGGTCATTTTTGCCAGCACAGTGTCTTGTTTTTATACAAGCTTTAATTGCTCTTCATCATGGAGAGAAGAGGAAAACAATTACAGGGTAGTTCTGTTGACAATTAACTTGGTGTAACATTACCTACTGCTGGCAGTGTGCTGGAAAATATAATGTCACTTCTTCATTTTAATGAATGCAGGATTACCTTATCTTTAAAGCTGTTAAGTCAAAGAGAATTTTGCCTTTTGCCATAGTGGCATCAGTGTTAGAGCAACAGAAAAACAGCTCAGAACATTTCATATGCAATTTTTAGACTGAAACAGCTTGGTATTATTGAAAACATAGCCTTTGGCCATGACCTGAATAAGCCTTGCTTACCTATATCAAAAGAGACAGGTTTTGTAGTGTGTCAGCACCAAGTGCTTATCTCAGGGCATTTTGGGAAAAGATGTTTAAGGTCAAAAATTAGGGTTCATGCTGGTGAACATTTGAAATGTGAAAAGTCCTCCTGAGCACAATAAATGTTTGAAGTGACAATAAAAACCTTTTGTGAATAGAAACACTCTAGTAACAAGCAGAACTATAATCCAAGTGGCAATTGCATAGCAATCCAGACAAATAAAATACCTCCTCAATAGCCTGTTTCTGCTGAAGTCAATAGCAGACCAGTCTGCAAAGCTTTAGGGAATCCCACCTTAGGTGCTTTATTGGCACACCAGTTTTATAAAACAAGTGCAGTTGTTATTACCATGTGAAATACATCCCCCTGAGCTCAGTGGGTCTGTTGATGGCGCTGACTGGTACATCTAGACATGGGAAGGTTTCAGTACAATCTTTCTTGAATCAAATGAGAAGTAGAATGAAAATTAAATCTAATTGCATTACACAAGGCAAAGCATTAGCAGCCTTTACAAGTAATTAAAGCTTTGGAGAGGAATAAGATAAGAAATTGAATTGTTTGATGTTAACATGCAGGATTACTTATTGTGGGTGAGCACTGCTATTGCTCGTGTTTAAAATTCCATAATAAGTGCATGAAAGAGGCAGTAATACCTTGAAAAGAGTTGTAGCCCCACAGCAAGTCCTCACTGGATTTTAACCTTTCTGAGCTCGTTCCACTGCACCTTCTTCCCCTTTAGAAATTATTTGCCAAATGTTTCCCAATCATTCTCAAGTCTTACACAGGCAAATTTAATCACAGCAGAAGCTGCAGCTAGAAGAAATTTGTCCATGCAAGAGCTGAGTGAGGAACTAATTCAGTAAATTTCAGTTAAAGCCAGATAAAATGCCTTTGGTTATTCATCATTATATATTCTGTCATCTTGTTGCTCAGCCTGAGAATTGTGGAAGTAATATATTTCTCTCCTGAGGTCAAACAAAAAACACATTCATGCTCAATGTGCATGGAGTCAGGTCTGCTTTAAGCCTGATGGAAATAGAAGGGAGTGACAGCAGTGTAAAGGTCTTAAACCCAGTTGGGATTTTCACAAGAGAGGCAGAAACAAGCTGTTTGATATGATGATTTGTTAGTTTACAAAAGCTGCTACTGGCAGAGCTGCAAGGACCAGGAAAGCCTCAGATAAACTATGAGCTCAGAATTGTCTTGGTAGTGTGGTGGAGTTGTTCAGTATCATTAAATTTAAAAATAGTCAAGAGAAATGCATACTAAGGAAGGAAGAGTTAAATGAAGAAGTAGAAAATGGGAAATAACTGTTTAGTCAGCAGTCCTGTCACCCTCTATTTCTGTTACAGTAACTTAAAATCAGGTCTTTGTGCCTCATGAATGGATTGGAAGAGCTGCCTGAGCAAAAAGGTGCTTGAGAATTTGCTCTTTGCTTTTAGCTGAAGATTTTTAAAATAAGGGACCCATGAAGGTATATCTAAACCATTAAGAGGCCCAGGTAGGTTTATCAGAGTTTTTTTCATTAAATTGTAACTGTGGAAGTTTGTACAGAGATTTGGAAAAAAAAAAAAAAACAACAACAGGCCTAACTGTGCAAAGGATGTTTTCATGTTTAGAGCCTTTTTATCCCTGGGTACATCTTTAAAGCCAAACTCTTTGTAAAGCAGAATAGCTGAGACAACTATGAAGAAACAGATGTTCTCTGAACACCTACCTACACAAACACCAGTGGCAGAAGAAAAAATATGCCACAAGTCTGTTGTTTAATCCAGTCAAAAGATAAGCCAACAGTATAACCATGGAACAGCCTTTCCCATCTGCAAGGCTCAGAAAGCCCACGAGTGACATCTTCTTCTATCAGACTTCTTATGCAGGGAAATATGACATAGACCCAAGATCACTTGTGAAATCTAGATAATGCTGCTTCTTAGCCTGAAAGGAGAAGTATTGTGAGATGTACTGGCACTGGAGTGACAGTACATGTGCAAGTGTTCTTTAGAAGCCAATAATATCTCAAGAATATAACAAAATCTGGATGCCATTATTCTTTTCCACTTGGAGTTCAGAAAAAAAATAAAAAAGACTCAACCTTGGGTGTACACAGACATCTGAAATGCAACTGCAAGTTTCAATAAACAGCAAAAGCATGTGTGAATGCTAATGTTTGAAATGACAGGGCATAAGCTTTTTTCTTTTAGGGTGTTGCTTAGAGACACAATCATCCACACAAAAAACATTCTCAAAAACACATAGGGAAATAAGAATGGAAGCAGCTTTAAAGGGTGAGAAATTATGATTGCAACAGAAATTTACTTTTGGAACAATATTCACCTAGAATCATCAGCTGCATGAAGACTGTAGGAAGGTCAGAAGAGGTGGCAGAGTATGGCTTCACAGATGGGACAGATCTTAAGAGCAAGAGGGAATTGGTGATTCTTGGGGTCCCTGAGCTCCACTGTAGTGTATATCCATGGTTACTGAGCCACACTTCATCTATTTCCTGGTTACCATGCTTTTGTTTTCTGTGTGTTTTTTAAAGCAGTTACTCCAAATGCCAGGGGTGTTTCCTGTGTCTGGTGGTGGTGCAGAAACCCCTGTGTGGTATTTTCAGAGTCCCCAGGTTGAAGGAGGAATCGATGAATCTGACTCCATGTTCTTAGAAGGCTAATTTATTATTATATGATATTATATTAAAGAATACTAAACTAAAACTATCATAAAGAATAGAGAAAGGATACAGACAGAAGGTTACAAAGAATGATCACGAAAACTCATGACTCCTTCCAGAGTCCCAACACAGCTGGATGGTGATTGGTCATAAAGTCAAAAACAATTCACATGAAACCAATGAAACAATCACCTGTTGGATAAACAATGTCCAGCCACATTCCAAAGCAGCAAAACACAGGAGAAGCAGATCAGATAACTGTTATTTTCATTTTTCTCTGAGGCTTCTCAGCTTCTCAGGAGAAGAAACCCTGGCGAAGGGATTTTTCCAGAAAATACGACAGTGACACCCCTGTGTTTTAGGTGATTCTGGGCAGTGCAGTAAGCCAAGGCAGATGCTTCTTCACCCAGCCTGGATCATGAGCAGGGGTTTGATACCTTCCCTGACAGCTGGTAATGTGCCAAAGACCCTGAGCCTGTAGTGCAAAGGAGAGGGTTTTTTCACAGTAATACAACTTTGGCAAACAACTGTGGAGCGTGTGGGATATATTTTTCCGTTATTAGCACCACCAGCATTTCAGAGAAGATTATAGCAAAATGGTTTTCCCCAGCTGTTAGGATAAGAAAGGAAAACAAGCCAGAGACAGGACCCTGCAATCATTAGTGTGGAGGCAGCCACAGAAGCAGCTCTGGGCCGGTTTAGATCAATGTGCAAGGAGACAGGTTGCCACCAAAGGAGAGAACATCCTGCTCTTATCTCCTTTTTCTGGAAGTCCTCCTTTGTGAGGTGGTTTAGGACTAATTTAGGCAACACCAGCCCAAATTCTTTCTGTTTTAACAAGCCATCAGAGTGCTTTGGCTGTGCCAAGGGGGCAGGATAACTGACAAACAGGAGGACATTTAGTGGCATCTTGCTGAAGGTTTGTCCAAGAAAGGCAGCATAAAATGAAGAAAATAATTTCAGTCTTGATTTTTATGATTGTGAACCATAGACTGGCCCCAAGAGTTTAGCAGACAAGAAGATTGTATTATTTATAGGAACAATAAAACCTTAAGTATTGAAAGAAAGTTTATGAACAACATGTTAATGGAGAAGGGAGATTGTCACGCCACAGGACACATCCATCCCTCTAAAATCAATTCAGCAAGAATAGTGCCAGTTTGTAGGTCTTGACTTTCTTTTTCTCTGTGTAATTTGAATTCCCGCTCCTGATTTTCATCCTTCTCTGGGCTTTATTTCCCAGCATCTCCTTTTCGGAGAGGCTCCCTGTCCCTCATTCGAAACCGTGTTCTGTCGCAGTAGGATTAGGCAGAAAACTGAACATAAACTTGCCAAAGATTTTGAGCCTCAAGCCTGTGACTCTCCCCATGTATTCCCTCTTCATGGGGGCCTGCTCAGCAAGACCTTGGGCCAGAGCTGCTGCTCAGCTGGCAACGCTGATGGCTTGGCACAAGTCAGTCCCCATTTGCTTGTACAAGGTGTGTAAAGAGCAGCTGGCCCCAGCCAGGGAACCATAAAACTGCTTCAGAGACGCTTCTGCTTCTTCCTTGGCTTGGTTCTGTGCCAAAGCAGCTTCAGCAGACCTCCTTCTGTATTTATTGGGTTTTGTCTTCAGGATAATGGCATGAATAGTGAGCAAGGGTGGACTTGTTTGGTTGGTCTTTGATGTGCACTTCCTTGGCAGGCTGTACACAGAAAGGGCAACCTGCAGTACAGCTGAGAAAAAAGCTTTCCTGCTTCTGCTGAGTGGAAAGAGCAGGAATACTGCTGCTGGTGCTGAAGCTGAAGCCCCAGTGTTTATCCTTTTCAGGGCTATGTATCACTCAAACATACAAAAGTTAGGCCACTTGAGCTCATAAATGTGCCTGCTGAGCACCCACTAGAGACTGAAGATCTTTCTTGGAAAGCTCAGCTAGAAGGTGTCAGCTTAGAAAAACACCCTTGGGAAACCTGCTGCCAGGAGGAGAAGTTAAACATTCCTGAGCAGCCAGGTTCTGAGGAGGTTATTCCTCTCTCCTTCCCTGAGGTTTCTTTGGGATCACCCCCAATGCCTTAGACCCCATCAAGGTGGCAACAGTTGAGGTTCCTGAGGTGAAACCTCACCCTTGTTCCTCTCACCTTCACCCTAAATGCATTGCTCTGGCTGTTTCACACATGGCAACCTCTCCTTAGGTTTTGGGTTCCTCTCTTCACCCTCCTTACAATTCTATTAACTCTTTTTAAAACCAACATACATCAAAGAGGAATGAATATGTGGCCATGGCCTTTTGGCCTGTGATTTAAAGCATGGCCAGCAGAGGAGTGCCAAGGGCGATTGATTCAGGCGCTCGCTGATCACTAAGGCATCACAGCACTTTGGATAACCAATAACCTGATCACCATTGTGTGTAAATAGAATAAAATTTGTACTGTAGAAAGCCTCTAATAGTCACCTGCAGCTCTTTGAAACTCCTTAAAGTTCAATTAATCATCTCCTGGCTCTGTTCTGCCAGCGTGGCTCCCTTTGAGTAGCAGTTGTCTCAAACACCTGACTAATGTTTCACGGGTGGAAATGAAACAAGGAGCACCAGCAGAGACTGGGTTTTAACTACATTCATTGGGCTCATCATGGTGCTCTTTCTTGGATGAATGGATGGAGAGAATGATTATGGAAGTCAGTCCTTATTTGCATGGTCACTCAGTGTTTTCTCCATGGAATATCTGCCCCAGTACATGGGTCACCAAGGACTGCAAGCTTGTGTGTGATACAGGTTAGGCCAGCCCTAAAAACTGCAGTTGTATCTCATTTATTCAGAAATAGCACAGGTCCAGCTTAAGGGATCTTAATTCACACAGTGCTGGACAGACCGCTGCTGTTCAGGAGGTGTTTGCAGATAGTAATCTAAATAAGATCAAATGGGATTTTACAGCAACTTCTATATTAAAGGCTTTGCAATAGAAAAGCTCAAAAATAATTTACTGTTTGAGCCCAGAGCGGGGTATTTTAGTAAAGCAGATTGAGAAAGATGTTGAAGGGAAAGTAAGTCTTTCATTTGTAGTCGGGAAATGCAGAAGTTGGAAGAACTGGCTCATAGTATTCCCACTCCTTGGGTAAAAGCTCTGGATGCAGCAGTTCTGTCAGCTCTGAGCTGTGACCCTGTATCCAAGGCAACTGTTTCTGGATGTTAGGTGGCAAGGAGCTAGAAAATAAATGAGAGGCAGTTGTGGAATATGCAGGTGTGATTCTCAGGGGAAATAATGATGAAATGCTAACAGGTGGGAAAGGGTGGAAGGAAGCACCAGAACTCAAACATGGGATTCAGAGTAGGACGTTTGGTTCCTATATATGTGTATAGTGTGGCTTATGTGTCAGTTAAGACTAACCAGGACTATTGGAGAGCTATGAAGTAAAGCAAGTGTGGAAAAAGACAGGAAGCAGGAAAACATGAGAATTGGTAGCTCTTTGTTTCTCTGTGTTCTGTAACCACCATCTCTTAGCCTTTACGTTGCAAGAACTTCTTTCCCTCTGGAAGCAGCATTCTGGTTAGAGTTGGTCTGTTGTTGTTTGAGGAACCATTTGTTTAAAAAGTTACTTTCAACCATTTTACTTTCTTTTGATTTCCTTAAATATAACTCCATGATGGTTATATAGTGGTATAGAGGTGATGCTGCTCTGATGATCTAAGTGCTGTTTCACTTGGGATTTCAAATCACTGCTCCAGTGTGCTGACCTGCTGTGTGAGTGAAGTCCTGTGGCTTATAAGAAGAACTAGGGGAGGCTGAAAGAGGCAGGGACACATCATGCCCTTTCTTGTGTTGTTTTCTGTGACTTCCTTGTGTTCAGTTTTTGAAGTGACTAGAACTTTATTGCATCTCTGAGTAAAAACGTCTTTTACTGCAAAACTGTCACCCCCTTTAATCTCAAAATGTAGTAAGACAAGGTAATTGCCAAAGTAATTTGACTGAAAGAAGAGCTCACAAGTACTAAAGCTGCTGTTCCTCTCTGTCTTCTGGCATCAACCATCTCTTACTCATAAGAAAGTGGGTAAAAGAAAAGAAAGCAAGAGCAACAGGAAGCATATGTCACAAGTTTGTCCATCTGTTCTACCTCTTGAATCCATCCCCAGCTTAAGTAATTTAAAGCTCCAGATGAGCAGAATTGTAACCACAAACCTGTTGTGCAAGTCAGGATGAGGGTCTCATTAAATGCCAGCACTTAGCCATGAGAGGCTGCTGAAGAGAGTTTTTATCAGCTCATGTCTGCTAATTCTCTCTGGGGAGGAGAAATATCAACCAGCTGAAATCAATGCTGCCATAGAGCTTGTGTCTGAGCTGGTGGGACAGAATTGGCATGGGGGAGGTTCAGATATTGCATCTGAGCCACACAAGGTCAAACCCCAAGGCACCTGTGAGATGTGTCTCAGGGCCATGAAAAGCACAAAGCCCTGTTGTGCTTTTTCCCTGCACTGTGTTGGAAGCATAGGCAGTTCTGGATGAGGCATCAGGAGTTCTGAGCCTTGGGCAGGGGCTGAGCTCAGGGATGAGGTACAGAACATACCAGGACCAAGTCCTCGTGCTGGGGGTGACACCAAGGGACAAACACAGCTGGCAGAGGAAGATCCTGCATGGAGAGAGAGAGCCCTTGACTGCTTCCCTCAGCCAGCTGGTGACCTAAGGGACGTGTTTTAGTGGTGGCTTGGCAGTGCTGGGGTAGCAGTTGGAATCAATGGTCTTACAGGTCTTTTCCAACCTAAATGATTCAGTGTTTGCCTAGCCTCATTTTTTTGTCTGTTTTATGTATTTCTTAGCATTCTCATTGCTGTGATGGGCCCTTTCACCTTGTCTGGCTACATACTGAATTTTGGAAGCATTTTGCTTCAGAAAATCTTGACGAAACAAACAGCATCACATCAAAAATATAAAACTTCATCACCTCTCTTGAATGATCACCAGAAAATAGTAAGAGGCTTCAGCACATTTACAGCTTGATCCAAACTGTTGCTATCTCTTTTTTTTTTTCCTAATTAATAAATGTGTCTAGCCATATGTGTGACAATAAACCCATTTATTTTGATGGTGATGTTCACATGCTTGCTGTGAAGCACATGTTTAAGTGCTTTGCTGACAAGGCACAGGCAAACAGATGCCTTCTCCATAACAAGTTGGCTGTGTATCCCTAGCTGGCAACCACAACAGGCTCCCCAGCTCCTTCTGAGGACCAGGCACTTTTGGATATGCATCATCAAATGAGAGGACTCCTGCTCGCAGCCAGCCCAATCCAGAGAACAGATCTATCCCACAGAGGAGAAGGAACTGAGAACTTCCCAGAGCCCATGGCAGGCTTTGTGAGGTCTGCTCTCAAAGGTGGTCTTGTTAACACTGCAAAATGAAGAGAAGACAGTGGGTTCAGAAAGCAAAATGTAATGACCTCTTTGGTAATGTTTTCTGGTAATACTGGGCAAGTTTTTCGCTGACTCTTACACAAAATATTCTTTTTACAGTGATGCTTTTGATCATAAAAACAAAGAATAGTTTGGTTGGAAGGGACCTGAAAGGTTATCTGTTCACATGGGCAGGGACACCTTTCACTAGATCAGGTTACTCAGATTGTGAGGTAGGGGCTGACTTGCTGGCACACAGCTGTTTCTGAGCCTGCCAAATCTGTTGTGAGAGTAGGACCACCTCTTCCCTCATTCATCTTCATGTCACTGGAAAGATACATCTGAGTTTACTTGTCATGAGCTTTTACAGTCTTCTGTCAACCAGTGGGAAATTCTCTATCAACAAAGTAGGAAGGGAGAACAGATAAACTAGCCAGAAAAATTCAGCCATTGCAAAAAGAGATCAAGAGATTTCAAGCAGCAATCTCAACTCATTGTATATAGGCAATATTATCCTGTTGCTGTTTATAAAGGTATGTTATGATAATAAACTGGATTTAATTATTTCATTATGCTCTATAATTATTTCATTATATTCTATGCTTTTCCTTCACAAACTTCTGTTTATATAGTCTGGTGTTGATATTTACCTCCTTAAATATGTTACTTGCTGGGTATTTTGGTGGAACAATACAGCAATGAAATTTTGGAATGTGGATTTTTCACAAAACTTTAATTTAGATTAGATGTGGTTATTTATTCATGGGACATAAGCAGTCACCTCAATCCTGTCAATGTTTTTTGCCTGAGTCACCAAGTGTTTTTACAGGGAAGAATAGCAGAAAAAAGCCAATACCTGCAGAACTGAGTTTCAGAAGACTCTTCTTGAGATAGGATGTGAAATGTAGGTAATCTTTTTCATAAGATAACTGGTATCAGCAAATGACATGGAGTAAACTTACTGTATTTATTTGCATGCAAATTTAAGTTCAGTTTTGCTGTTATTTAACCATCTGTTAGCTACAAGGCATTACTGCTTACTTATAAAACTTTATGTATGAGTGATGTTATAATAAGTAATATTACAATAAGTAATTCAGATGAAGAAGAGTTGAATTAATATTGTTGCTGGATCTTCCCAGAGTTTGTATACTCTGATTTTTCTGTTCAACTGTGCAGCAGTGTTTTTCCCTGCTGTAATTATCCATCTGCAAGTTCCCAGTGCCCCCAGTCTGCCAGGCAGCTCTGTGGCATCATGGCTTTTCCTTCCCTCTGTGATGATTCCATGTGGGCTAGAGTCACAGCTGGGATTTGGAAAAGAATTCAAATTGCTGTTATTTTTAAAACAGTATTCAATATTTGGGAGGTAGGGTTTTTTTTCCCTCTTATACAACCTGAAAACTTCCATCCTCTCGGTGGGAATGGTATAATCAGACCCCTGTAACAAAAATGTTACACTGGGTTACAGTTTGTGAACAGAGAACTTAAATTTTCCATCAGGTCATGATGGTTGACACATGTGGGAGCAGGGAAATGGCCTCTTCACCTCATCCCACCTTGAAAAGGTGTGGGCTCAGTGAATCTTCCACCTTCAGCTGAGTGGTGTTGCTCTGTTAATACAATAATAATAATCTTTTCATCTTGCAAGGATTTTTTTGCTCACTTTTGACTTTTAGTCATCTCATTGAACTTTTTGTACCTTCTTCCTTCTTTACCTAACTCGGTTTCGTGTTGGCCTAAGCTGACTTAGAGCTAGCAATCCTTTTGTCCAGTCAGATGGGACCCTTGTTAAGGTACATATATCATGAGCTTATCACAAAAACATGTGTGATTAATGTTGCCCGTTTACCTCCACACCGCAGGTTTTGGAATGACCACACCAGCAACCGTGGCTGGAAAAGTGTTCCTCATCGTTTATGGCCTTTTTGGGTGTGCCGGGACCATCCTCTTCTTCAACCTCTTCCTGGAGCGCATCATCTCCCTGCTGGCATTCATCATGAAGGCGTGCTACGAGAGGCAGCTGCGAAGGAGTGGTCTCCTACCTCCCAACTTCCGAAAGGGGCCAGCCGTGTCTGGGGTGGGCAGCCTCGTGGGCTGGAAGCCATCCGTTTACCACGTGATGCTGATCCTGGGAATTTTTGCTATCGCCCTTTCCTGCTGCGCCTCGGCCATGTACACGGCAGTGGAAGGGTGGAACTACATTGACTCCTTGTATTATTGCTTTGTCACCTTCAGCACCATCGGCTTTGGAGATTTGGTAAGCAACCAAAACGCTGTGTACCAGCATCAGGGATTATACAGATTCGGGAACTTCATGTTTATATTAATGGGAGTATGTTGCATATACTCCCTTTTTAATGTCATCTCGATCGTAATCAAACAAATTTTGAACTGGGTGTTGAAAAAATTCGAATGCAGATGTTGCCCAAAGTGCCATAAATCCAGTACCCGCCTCAGCCGTCGCAACGCCATCACCCCGGGGGCCCGCCTGCGCCGCCACAACGTGGCCAGGGACGCTGACGGGCAGTACGACAGTGACACCGAGGGCAGGAGGCTCTCCGGGGAGATGATCTCCATGAGGGAGCTCACTGCGTCCAGCAAAGTCTCCCTGGCCATCCTGCAGAAGCAGCTGTCCGAGACGGCCAACGGGTACCCGAGGAATGTGTGTATCAACACGAGACAGAACGGGTTCTCGGCGGGGGTGGGGGCTCTGGCCATCATGAACAACCGCTTGGCAGAAACGAGTGATTCTAGGTAGAGTTTTTGGAATTCCATTTGTTTCTTAAATGAAAATGGAATGGCGGTTAGGGTGGAGTTGCCACTGCAAGCTGCTGGAAGGTTTTACATTTCAGAGACAGCCTTGGTATTCACTGGGCGTTCAGCATTTTACTTTCTGGGGGTTTTATAAGTTTTCTCTAATATGCAGTGAGATCTTTACCATTATGTTACAGTTTTCCCCTACGGGGGGTTTTAATGAGACTTGGATGTCTTTGATGCAGAATCTGGTGCAATTACAGGAGGATGGTGTGCATGGCTAGGATGGTGTCAAAACTAACATGCTCTTCTTCAGAACAGCGCCTGAACCCAAACTCTATGTTAAAAGGCATAAAGCGGGCAAGTTGCACTCCAGATTCAAACATGGGGTTGGTAAGTTTTGTCTGACCAGTATCTCCCAGTTTGCTGAAGTCTGGATCTGGTCCTGAGCCTTGTACTCAATGCTCTTCAGCGATTCCTCGTAGCAGGCCTCTGTGTGACATACACGTAGGTGGCTGTCGTCACGCCAGCTTTAGGGTGGCTGTGCTTCACCTCAGTAATCCCACTGACTTCAGTGGCAGAAGATTGAATGGGCTGAACTCCCCACCTACAAGTGATGGGGTTTAGCCAGGCTTGTCTGAAAGACCGCCTAACTCTTAAAAGTCAGGGGATTATCAGGGACTGTGTTAAAGTGTGCAGAACTGTTCCTACCTACTGAATAACAGAAAACAGGCAATTGTCATCTTCAGAACTGACTTTGTTTAATGCAGGAGAAGCCCGTATGCACTTCTGGTGTCAAATGTTTGCATCACCACAAAAATGCTTACTTCCTTAATTTCTCATTTAAATAAGTCACTAAAATGAATGTAGGCTCTCTTGTCCTAAATTTGCATTTTCTGCAGTGTTGTTGCAGAGATTCATGCAAATCATTTCCTTGCAGTTCTCTGAGGGCCCCAACCCTGTACTCGTTTCCCAGAAATGTGACTGTGCAGGTTGTACAAAAGAAGAGCATTGCTTTGGAGTTCCCCCCAAAGCTGGCTTCCCCCAAAATGTTGATACCAAGTCATAAATTGGCCTTTGGCTGTTGCTGCTACCATCTTAAGCCATATTAAACCTGTGCTAGCCCAAACCACTGAAGAGCCAAAAGCAAACCTGATCTAGAGTGTGTAGTTTAGCATGACAAATGAGTGCAGAGGATTTGCTGCAAACCTCTTTCAAAAATGCATGCACAGCTCTGGATCATTTCTCCAAATTCTCTCTACTACACTGTGAAGATAATAAAAAGGCTTCTGCTGATTCCAAACAAGAAATAAAACTTAAGCTTATATTCTGAGAAGCCTTCTCTTGGAAACTTACTGGAAAATTGTAGGCAAGACCATGAGTAGTGGGCTGGTCACTGAATAAATTGAACAAGCTGATGAACAAAAACTAGGAATATTAGAAATGTTTGAAAATATTTCCATGAAGTTTTATATAGATGTTTTACTCTATTTACTTTGTTTTGTTTGGAGTTTGGAGGAGCCATAATTTTTGCCTTCTTTTAAATTTTTAGCAGTGAAAAATGTTTTGGAATTTACCCTTGGAAAACCAACTTGAAATTTGAGGTTTTGCACACCTGAGCCTGCCAGCTGAATTATGGTGGTGAATGTATCTTTTCTCCTGATGAAAAGGAATCAGAGCTGCAGCTAAACCATCACACATGGGTCTGTATCACTCTGTAAATCTCACAGCTTTTAGCAAGATGTGTTTGGCCAGAAACAAGCAGTGATGATTGTAATGTGTTTCCAGCTGGCACAGACCCACACTTAAGATTCTGTGGTATGGTAGGGGCTGCACTCAAGAGGCAGGAACTTTCTTGGTGGCAGAGAGACTCCTCAAGGTCCATCTGTCTGAGTGCCTTCCTGTCTGTGCACTCCTCCTCTTCAGGGAGGCAGGAAGAGGTGGTTGGTGCTCCTTTTGAAGGCCACTGAAGGATAAATTTAGGCAGGATGTACAGGGACAGCTCACAGTCTGGAAACAGCTCTGACTGCTGGAAGACCCAGTTCAGGCAGATACCTTCCAGAGATGCAAGGGAAACCGCACAGGCAGGGAACCAAAAGAATGAAAATTTGTTATTTCCCCTTGGGATTACCCCCACGGGTAAATCTCTTACTGTCATGATTTATGTGTTTGTTTATTAAAAGTGTGAATGGGACCCTGCTCTTTTTTTGCAGCCCAGCTTCTCTTAGGGTTGTATTTTGGTGCATTTGTCATCATGGGCACTATTACTCATTAGAACTATTACATAAATCAGGGCAGACAGGCTCTGTCCCAAAGGACTTAGGAATTTGAGCTGATAGGGCCCCAAGCCACAACAGAATTACCTGTTGATTATTTTGCTCATAAAAGCATGCTCAAATATATCAACATTGTGTGAGCTCAAGAACTCTTATAGTAACAAATTTGCAAATTAAGGGTTTGGGGTTTTTTTTAGTGAGTTGCTTTAAAGGATAAATATTATAACCATTATTAGAATCCTTTTTAAACTGTAATTTGTGAATTGTTTTCAAACTACTTATTCCAGCCTGGCAAATACTGTGAAGTAATATGAAATTGTACATACCTCCTCTGTACTTTTTCTGAGTCCAGGCAAAGGCAGACACACAGTCTGCTGTAACATGATTGAAATGTTTCCAAGTCTTTCTGGTGCCATCACTCACAAGGGTGCCTTTGCAGGACCCTTTGCAGTTCCTATTAGCTCCAGAGGAAGCTGGACCAGCTCCTGGAGCTGGGCATCTCAAGGAATTTGGGCATTAGGTTGCTGCTCTGTTCACTAATGTTTACTTACACCCAAGGTCCTTGATAATCTCCATTCTGCTTCTCTCTAGCCTCAGAGGAAGTTCATGCCCAGTTATTTACAGTGGCCCTGTTGCTTGCAGGTCTCAAATCCCCAGATACTGACATAAGTCAACCGCAGGGACCACCAGGTCGTATCCAAGTCCTGTAAAAATCACCAAACCCATCTGGCTCAGCAAAGCTCAGTTTATAGGAGGGTCAGAGCACAGTTACTGACCTGGGTCTCACTGGGAAGCATCTGCTGAAGGGTGGCCTTACAGTTCCCTCATATTCAGTAGCAGAAGCATTTTTCAAGGATGCATGGAAACCAAGCTCCAAATCTCTGCTCTTCAGCCTGCCAGCCCTGCCTGGGCACCCATCACCCCTGTGCATGAAAACATGAGCCAAGAGGACATAGGAGGTTTGAGATCAGTCTTTCCTAGTCAATTATGCTCTTCCTTTAGCTTTTTTTTTAATGACAACTCCTCTTTGAGCTTGTCAGGCTTGGGCACCTAACTCTTCTTTCATTGTGGATTCCCCAGGGCAGCCTGCTCCATTGGTGAATTACCCCCTAAACGTGCACCAGTTGCACCAAGTGCAACTCCTCCTGGTGTTTCATTTTCACAGACAAAGCAGATACCAGCAATACCTGGACACAGACTGAAGCACAAGAAATCAGAAGGAAAGGAGAGGAACAGAATGGGAAAGTGAAAGCACACTGCACTAGATTGCACTTTCTTTTCAGGTAACTTGGAAGCTGTATTACATTCTTGAAATGGGTTGGTTTTGAGTTTTTTTTTTCCTTCAAATTTAATTATGGGTAAACTTGAAAGAGTACAGTTGAATCAGATTTTAAAAGTTCATTTTCCCTGGTACAACCCCCTCTGCAGCACCCTGTAGAACAGCAGTAGTAACTCTTCACTGACACAGACCAAGGCATCCCAGCTGCCTGCTGAGCCTACAGGCAGCACAGACCTGAGCTCAGACCCTGTCCCCCAGACTGGTCTGCTGCTGCCTGAGCCCAGGGAAGAGCATTCAGGGGCAGCAGAAGGCTGCAGGAATTAGGACTTCTCTGTGGACTGGCCTCTAGTGAGAACAGCAATGCTGTGAGCTGCTTGGACAAAGGAGATACCATGTTCACCTGGCACCTGCATAAATACCTTGCAGAAGAAATTAAAACTTAGGTGAAAGGTGAGCTGCTTGGACAAAGGAGATACCACGTGGCACCTGCATTAATACCTTGCAGGTGAAATTAAAACTTAGGTGAAAATTGATGGGCAACAATGACCAAATTCAAGTGACATCTTCTCTTAACCCTGGAGGTCAGCGCAGAGCAGTCACAAGGAATAATTTCTTGTGAAACCTGTAGCATTTGGCAAGTCACTCCATTGACCTCTTACGGTCTGTCTTCCCTGTGTGTGTGTCTTGGACAAAGTTTGGAGTCACACCAAGATGTCATCTGGTTCTCATTGGTTTCTCCCCATCTGCAAACACAGTTCTCATTTTGAAAAAATTCAAATGACTCTTTATTTCCTTGCAGTGCAGAGGATGTCCTCCAGACCGTGTAGATGTTCAGAGCAATCCCAGCCGCAGAGGGCAGTGTCTGAGGGACAGGGCTGTGCTTTGCCTCCCTGCAGAAGCAGCGTTACACAGCAATGCATCCAAAGGCTCTTTAGGCAGTTACCAGCTCTGATTACAACAGAATTACTGGTGGAAGGCAGGAATCCCCCTAGAGCTCTCTGGGGAGTGCCCTGTGCCGTGCTCAGGTTACCCAGAAATGCCCCTGTGGATGTAGTGCTGCTGTCCCAGCACGGCTTCAGCCCTGGCCCTCAGTCTTTTCTCCTCCCCAGCTTTCTGTGGGTGAAAATTTGAGTATACTGTGACCATTTACCCGTATGTCAGTCATGCCTCGCTGCTGAAAGACTTTTGCAGCAGTGGAGGTCATCCAGCCAGGCATGTGGGCTCAGTATAAACCTGATTGCCTGTGTGGGATGAATTTATGACTATATGGAAATTAGCTGTAGCAATGAGACCATTCTCGCATTTTTAGTATTTTTCTAGCCTTTAACTTGAAAAATATTCAGTGGCAAATCATTGCAGTGAATGTTCAGAGCTAATCTCAACAAGATCATACTTTGCTGATTGCTAGCCTAGCAAATCTGTGGGTATGGCTGCTGCTCTAATTGGATTACTAATGTGCCTTTGCAAACCAACACACGTCTGCAGTGTTACATTTAAATAATACAATAAATGCTGTGTTACATAATAAATTCAATTAGGAAAAATTACTACTTGACTCACACAGAATAAATAATGAAGGGTGCATTGCACATTGTACAACCAGTATGCAATTTTTGATCTTTTTTTTTTGTTGTTGTGAATATGTCCATATTTGAGCTCAAATTATGCTTTCATGGATGCTAGGAAAAGAGAAGCACTACATTGTGGAAAATAAAGGAAAGTGTGGGCAATTCCACTGAGTTTTGACACGAAGGCTATTCATGTTAGCACATACACAGTAAGTGGTTCATTATGCATTATAAATGCATTGTGTAGCAATGGCACTGAGGAAAAGAAACTACTTTAGTTTACATGGCCACAGTCTGAATGCAGCTACCAATAAACACACATACCTTTTTTCTTTCTCTCTTTGTCTGCTAAATGGGTAACATCCATCCTTTAATTAAATTGTCTCTTTAAACCCTCAAAAAGAAAATGCAATTGCCCGACATTTTGCATAGGCAAAAAGTGGTCTAACATCAAATCCAATCTTCCAACTCTAAGGATCCAGAGTGGTGTAGTTCAGCTTTGAAGTGGGGCTGCAGATATGCAGCCTTCAAATGTATTTTTCATCCTTCCCTGGAAAAAAAAAGAGGGAGTAAATACAGATACAGTTTATTGCAGATTACTCAAAAAAGTCTGGTGATTTAGCGTGAGGGGGGAAAAAATACAGCAGGAGTGAAAAGCATGGGCAAAGGGAGGAGCTTAGAGGTGTTCTCCAGCAAATGCAGCAGAAATCCGAAGAGTTGCTTTGCATTCGCTCGTGCGTTTATTGCTCGTCACACAACGCTGTGACACTGCCACCCCCCAAGGGGCTCCTGGGGCATCGTGGGCTCAGCCACCTCATCTGGAACGTGGAGAGAGGTCTTTTGTGAGAAATGCCTTTTCCTGTGGGAAAAGGGGCCACACAAGTCAGTTGCCCAGCTTTTACTGGGAAAGCAGCCGTGCTGGTCCCTCGCAGTGGTGATCAGTGTTTTGGGTGTATCAGAGGTGCAGATTCCCATGCCTCCAAGCCCTCCTAGTCCCAGGATCATGTCACACCCAGGTGTGTCCCAGCCAGCTCCCAAGCCCAGACTTGGCATGAGGATGTAGCTGGGTTTGAAAGTGTGTAACATCCCAGCATCTTATCCTCAACATCCCAAGGGTTTTCAGGATCAGACCTTCACCAGGTGATGCTTTTTCAAACCTAAGGAATACAAAGAAGTCTCCATATTCCTTTTGTACTTTGCAGACTGTAAGAGTACTTTTTAAAGCCAGTGAGTCAATGCAAGATTAATGCTTTCATAATAATACATAAACAACATGAAAAAATTACTGCTATTTCTGACAATGTGCAAGTCAAACACCAGGTTTTCTCAATGGGTATAATTTCCTATTCCATGCAAGGAAAATTATGTCCAGGAAATTTTCACTTGTAGTATCATCCATGGGCTGCACAGGCAGTGCAAGAATTTAGTTCCAGTTTTACTGTAAAACCTCAGTATCTGAAAGCACAACATCTTAACATGGTTTGGGGATTGTTTGTGGGGGTTTTTTTTTGTGTGTGTAAACATTGTTTATTTACAAAAATAAAAATGCTATAATTCTACATATACAATCCCATTTTTAGTCCACTAGAATTCTACTTTGTTGGATACTCTCAGCAAAAATATTCGTTCCAAATTTCCAGCCAATTTAAATTACTTGAGTTTCGAGATAACCTGTTGAAAAGTATTCCTGCTTATTTTGTTTCTGTTTGAAAGGGCACAGCTTGGTAGATATCTTTAGCTGAGCTGGCTTTGCTATCTCCTACTACAAACCTCAAAATTTTACTTCTGGAGCTAATTCCCCTGGCTTTGGTATTTGCTCATTTCTGCATTGAATTCTAGAAGGACAACCAGTTCTGTGCTGTTATCTGGTTGGTATGACTTTCCTTTTTGCATTGATTGCAAATAGCTGAAATATGAAGACCAGCAAATATTCCCAGACTCACCAAAATGAGTCACTTTTCTGAATGTTTTTCTTTTTTAAATTGTTTTGTAAAATCTAGAATCTGATTGTAAATTACGTCATGGTTGGCATTAGCAAACTGGATATTTGTTCTACCAACAGAATTGCTTGACATGAATTCTGTGAAGGATGCTAATGATTCAGTTTCATGTAAAAGCACTTGCCTATTTCATTTGCCCATTCTATCTAATTTGTTTCAAATTCTCAAAGTCAGAAGTATGTAAGTCCCATCTGGAAAAAGCCCTATGCTGAACATTTGCTCCTGTGAATAGAGCTTTTAGAGGGATTGAAATGGAACCTGCCTGATTGCTGTGAACAGAATTGCATGTCTAAACCTTCAAAACCTGAATGTTTGTATCTATTTGGCCATTGCAAACCAAGGGCATGCTAATGTAATTCCAATTCAAGCAAAGAAACATAAATCACAGGGCTTGACTGGCTGCTAACCACTTTTATCCAAAAGGCCACACAGCTACAGGGCCAAGGGTGATGGATGGGCTCTTGACACACAACAGTGTTATCTTGGAGGTTGGTTTGGTGGCTGGGAGGTGGCACTGGGGTGGTTAAAGCAGCTTGGCTGGGTGGATCCAGACAGTTCCCTTTGCTGAGCTACAGGAGGTGTTTTCCAGTACTAAAAAAGTAAAAAAGATAATGGATGTAGCATTGAGCCTCTTTTGAGAAGCACAGCGAAGTGCTGTAGCCTGTGCTAGGCTGTTCCTGGTTCTGGCCACCTTGGAACCCTTGGTTGTTCCTGAAACTGGAGTGTTTGGGACACTCCAGTTTGGTCTTTTCAGAGTCTCTGCAGTGGCAAAGCAGCAATCCTACTGTGATGCTTCTCTCCTCATAAAATGGATAGAGAGATTTGTTTTGACTTTCCATATGATGACAGCATATATAAATATTAAAAGATGAATCAATTACTGAGTCTGGCTATATTTGCTAAGAGATCTTTATCAGTGAAAGCAAGAAAAATTATCTTACCAGTACAGTGAATCAACAAAAGTAAGTAGTGTTCTGAACAGAAAGTAAGGTGCTAAAATATACAATTGGACCCCAAAGCTCAGGCATGTGTCACAAAATTATCATTCTTTTCCAATGCTCAATGCACCTGCATCTTCTGGGCAAAAGCCTTGGTTTCTGCCTGCACCAGGGCATGCAAGGCTTATATTTTCTTTATCTGTTAGAAAGCAAAATGTATCTGAGGACATGCCTTGGTCTGCACAGTGCTCAGGGGTGGGCTTGCCTCCATCCCCAAATTTAAGCATGCCTGTGGACCATGAATACTGGTCCAGCCCCCAGCAGAAAATGCACAAAATGTCCCTGCTTTGGGGTATCTGTGGTGTTTGGAGAGCAGCTGAAGGTCATGGCAAAGCACAGCTGCCTCCTCCAGCCAAGCCCTTGCCAGGGTGGGATCCATCCCACTGCCAGCCCTTGGTCTGCAGCCAGGGATTGTACTGCCAGGAGAGTGGTGCAAATCATCAGCAATGTGCTCTTATCCCTGCCTTCTTAATGGGCTAAAAACAGTGGAAAACAGAGAGATCATTTTCTATTTTCATGATCAAAAGGGTGTTGCCCATTATTCACAGCCTACACACAAGATGTTATGATTTTCAATTTTCCTGCACTGATTGTTCAGTCCATTTGGCAGCTGACCTTCAATTGATCATGGTTTTTTGAAAACAAGGAGGAAAAGAACCCAAACAGAAAACCCAAACACCCATTATCAGCATTTCAGACAAGCAAAATAATCGTGAATGTGGTGGTAAGGATCTCACATGCAAAAGCTGTGAGCAGAGCTGCCTCTGTTTGCAGCAGCTCGATGTTTGCATGGCAGTGGGAGAAGTTTGGGGTCAGGAGAGAACCAGATGGTTGGTTGGGGTGCTGGAAATTGCCCTACAAGCAGCTTCAGCACCAAAATGGCACATTTGAAACAAATTTCTGCGTCTGTTTCTACACTGTTACGGACATTTCACATCCCTGCTACTGAAATCAGAGGATGGCAGCAAATGTTACACAAGCAATTTACTGTCACATACTGTGCATATGGGTATTAGCCAGGGACATTTTTAACAACCAAGAGACATTTCAGCTGAGTGTTGGTCAGAAAAAAGGACATTTTGCCATCCAGAAACAGCTGCAGCAGGTCCCAGTGCCTGACATCACCCAGCATACTCCCAAAGAGCTGCACCACACAAAGATTACCTAAATAAACCAAAAGAGATGGGAGGGTCTAAGAAGCAAGTGTTCCTGTGTCTTGAATCTGGAGTAACTTGGTTGAATTGCAGGTAGTAAATAACCTAATTAAATAGATGTAATTACTTAAATGCCTGCTAGAAGTCAAAAGGAGATGCATGTATTTTTCCATCACAATTTTGATTGTGTTTACCAAGCCAAGAGGTGAAATGAAGAAACATAAGTTCCTGTAAATTGTTGATTGGAAAACATAGATTTTTTACTCTCTTTCAGATAATACTTCCTTGCAAAACATTAAACTGGAATAAATTTCAAGACTGAAATCTGTTTAATCAAGTGTCAGTATTAAAAATGCTTTAATCCTGGGTTGACAGGAACTTAGTCTCCAGCTCATACCATAATTATGAGTACTCTTAATGAATCAGTCCCACTTTTGATGTCAGCTCAGGATTTTTCCACTGTAAGATCTTTGAATGAAGAGGACTAAAAGCCATAAACAAGCCAATCAAAGGCGGATCACGTTTCTGCTGGTTCATTATGTACAGTTTGCAAACAAAAATGGGTATTTTGGGCTTGGCACCCCTTCATTCACAGAAACATGGTTGTGGATCCAGGAGGCAGAGACAGCTGAGGTGCAGCTGCTTTGCAGAGCGGTGCAGAGGCATTGGCAGAGGATGTGTAGAGCTGGTGGTTAAGGAGACAGTGGAAGAACCCACTGGTGGTGTCCAGGGAGCATTCCTGTGTGTTTTTAATGCCGTGAAACATGATGAGAGTATGAATTCTCTACATCTGGGAGGATGTCAAATCCCAGGTGACGTTTGGAATGTTGCAGTTAAGCTCCTACAAAGACTTTTGAAATAAACAGGAGAAAAAATATTGCCTGGGATGTGCTCTTGTCTTTTCTTCTGAGCATGGAGGGTGGGAGGTGAGGCAGAAGAACCTCCTGGGTGAGAGACCCCCTTGGAAATGGAAACCTCAGAGCCATATGTGGAGACCCCCCAAGTCCCCAGGTGCTGGGTAAACTGTATGGTTGAGCAGAGGCAGGAGGGATAACAACTGGTGGGATGTGCTGCTGATGTACCCCATGGTCATCTGTTAAATTCTGCAGCTGAGTGATCCTTTGCTTTGCAATAAAATAGAGAGCAGATGGAAACTGTTTGCTCTGTAAACAGTTACAAGGAACTCCCAATATATCCCCTCTCCATGACTTCCATTCTAATCAATAGAAGCCATCTGTCCAAGGTATTAAGATAAATCTTGGGAATTCTGATATTGACTGGAAAGGCACTTAAAAGATCAATCACACTGCAGACAGAGAAATGTCACTGCCCCAGACGTGGAGGCTTGCTAATCTTGCCAGGTAACATGGACCCAGAGGGCAAACCTTCCTGGTTTATAAACCCAGACAAAGCCCTCCCTACTGCTCTCCCCATCTCCTCAGCTAAATAAAACAAGCCCCAGCAAGAGCTGGTGCTGGGCACAGGCTGTGGATGGCACCTGCTGCTGCAGTGTCCAGGCAGACACAAAACCTGCCAGGGCTGCTGTGGCAGCCCCTGCCCACCAAAGCACACACAACTTATTTTACCAGCAGAAAGGGTAAGGGTGGAAGAGTTGTGGCCACCAAAATTCATGCTGGACCCAGCAGTGAAGGGGAGAGGGAATTTTTGGCTGTTTAGCACTCATTTCACTGATGTTGGGTGTCCCCAGAATTGCTTGGATGCTGGGAGTCCAATTCCCCTGGGATTTATTCAGGGTCTCCCATGCTTCAAAGGAGTTAAGATTTTCAGACTGTTTCAAATTCTTCACAGTTCCAGCCATGAAGTTGTCCACCATAGAGTGTGGTGGGAAAATCCTACTATTCTGGTAGATATTCATAATTACAGAAAATCAGAAATCTTTTGGTTTTAATAATTACCCTTTTTACATCAGTATATTTTGATGTTGCTGTTCAAGTGCCTTCCTGATTTGCAAATATATCCCTGAGGAGTCACCAGCTACTTCAGCTCATTTCCTTATGGGAAAAAAATAATTCGCTGAGCTCTGCTCTTCAAGAAAGCTACAAAGGAAATTAGTGGAAGGGAAAACTCACCATGGTGAGCAGCGCCAGCAGCTCCCACAGCTGCTCCTGAGGTCTCTCCAGTGGCTTGTCCTGGTGTGGGCAGAAGGCCTCTGTGAAAGCATCCAGTCTTGGTGCATGTCAGGAGGTGGAAGAAGGCAGCAAGTTCAATGGAGGTGATTTCAGAGCAGATGATCGCCCTTGTTTCTGCTGCTGGTGGGAGGCTCATCCATGCTGCCCTCAGGTGAGCCTGGGCTGGTTTGCTCAGACCCTTGGTGACCCCTCTAGGAGTGGGCACAGGGCTGCCAGCACCCACCCATGACATGCATCAATCTCCAGGCCCCCAAAACCCTCTCCAGAGGCAGGAATGTAAAAATAGCCCTAATCCAATTTATTACAGCAGAATCCAGCCCTCACATAAGGGCTGCATTTATATTTGCATTACCAGGATGATGGGGCTGCTTCCAGTTCCCAAAGGTGTCCCTGGGATTTTGTCCCATGCTCATACCAGCTCCCAGCTCGGTGTCCAGGCTGCCTGCTGGCATGTCACTGCTGTGCCACCCTGGGACAGAGCCTTTCAGGACCCAGGACATTCCTCTGGCTGCCCTGGGTGATTCCAGACCCTGGCAAGGGGCTCAGAGACCTTGGCATGGAGCCAAAGATACCTGTGCCTTCGATTTTAGTCCATGGAAACAATTACCAACTTTGTGTGAAGATTTACCAGCTACAAGAGTTTGAGTAGAATGATAGTTAATTTGTGACAGAGTGAAAAAGTAGAATTTTGAGGCTTTAGAATGGGGGTTCAAGAGGCAAGAAGGAGGAATCTGGGCATGTCCTGTCCTTCTCCTTCTTCTTGTCCTCCATCTTCTGCTGTGATGGTGGCACTTTTGGATTGGTTTAGAATAGAGACAGACTGTCTAACATAGGTGATAGGTATTGGAAAATCATTGTAAATAAAGTACAAAATTATTGTAAATAAAGTCATTTGTAGTATAAAAAGTTAACACCACCCCAAGGGCAGATGTTGTGCCCCAACCTGACCTGCTGGACAGATCTCAGCAGGTCAGAGAAAGAAAGATAAGAGAATAGATATAAGAAAGATAAGACAATAGATAATGTAATAGATAATGTAATAGATAAGAGAAAATAAACAACCTTGAAAAGCAGAACTCGACTTCTTCAGTCGTGGGGGTGGGAAAAAGACTTTCTAATACCTCGGGAGTCATCTCAACCACAGAAACCCGAGAAGAGCCCTGCACAGGGCTGGTATTTAAGGGATGAGGCAATTACAGGTGATTCATTAGACCCTGTGCACTGAGATTTGGGGGTTTATCGTGTATTGGGGTGTTCAGTGGTTCCAGACACCAACTGGGAACTTCATCGGGGTGAGATGATTGCTTGCTGCTGGTTTTTCCTGGGACTGGGTTTCATTGTCCTTCCATCTCCAGTGGGCACCTGGTCACACACACACAGAAGCACACTGACACCTTCAAAATGCTGGAGTGAATCCTGAGGATGAAGCTGGTGAAGGGTCTAGAGGATAAATCCCATGAGGAGTGACTGGGGGAGCTGGGGGAGTTTGGCCTGGAGAAGAGGAATCTCAAGGGTGATCCTATCACTCTACAATTCCCTAAAAGGAGATTGTGGCCAGGTGTGGGTTGGGCTCTTCTCCCAGGCAACCAACAACAGGAGTAGAGACACGGCCTCAAGTTGTGCCGAGGGAGGTTCATGCTGGACATCGGGAAGAATTTCTTCGCGGAAGGGGTTGTCAGGCATTGGAATGGGCTGTCCAGGGAGGTGATGGAGCCACCATCCCTGGAGGTGTTCAAGAAACAGCTGGACATGACACTCAGTGCCATGGCCAAGTGGATGTGGTGGTGTTCAGTCAAAAGTTGGGCTGGAGGATCTCAGGGGTCTTCAGCAACCTGACTGATTCCGCAGTTCTCCCTACAGCGTATCCAAAAAGTGCATTTTGTGCAACTGTTGCATTTATACAGGAAGATTATATAAAGGTTAAAATCCACCTCACCCTAGTCATGTAACCAGTTATTTTGGTGGAAATGACGCTATTTGAATGAGTGTTCCAAAAACGATTTCACCTGGAATACCCTTGGAATGTGCTGTACAAGTCGTTAAAGCCCTCACCATGCCCACCCTTTTTCTCTTTGCTTTCATCCACTTTAATTGGAATCTTACCCCATTTGTTCCTCTGCCTGCTTCCAAGTCCTCTGTTCCCTTCCCACTGCTTTATTCTCCCAAACTAATGCAAGAGCTGTGTGTGACCCTGTGACCTGCTGAAATCAGTGCCAAAATCCCCATGGCTGAGCTGATCACCACACCAGCCCTAAAAATGAATCACACCCTCACATCTGCACTAAATGTCCTTGTTCCCCTTCCCTCCTTCATGCCTTGCCCCAAATGATTCCTTCAAAGGACAAAATTCTGTCACTGAGGGTAATTAAAAACAGTTCATATCCTGCTAGGATTGCAGGTTTAAAAATCTGAGTGCAGGGAATCAAGGCGTTTGCTGTTTTTGGAGGAAACTAAACTCCCACAAGAAACATATAACTTAATTTTGCTGTCAGATGTTCCCACAGACTCCTCTTGAAAGTCAACCAAAGCTGTATATATGTGCCTGAAGTCAGTTTTAAAAAAGAAATTTCATTTATATTTAGATTGTCACCCTCCAGTCATTCAGAATGGTTCATGTGGGAAGTTTATAATGCTATGATCAAACCCTTCATTTTGGAATTTATTGATGTTTGAGTGTCTCGGGTCTTCTGCATGAAAACTTCTGATTGCCTTTCACACACATCGTGTTGACACCAAGAGAGATGGTCCTGAGTGACCCAGCCCTGGAGCAGTGCCAAACAACTGGGGACACTTTCCCTTTGGGACTATTGGCAGAGTGAGAAGAAGGGGCCCCCTTCCCTCACCCCAACAGCTGCAGGTGGATGCCTGTTGGGCAAAGTTTTATGTCCATTTGTCCATCACCACCTAAATGTCAATCAGCTGGCAAAATCCTGCATGTATGGCTCCTTGGCCAAGGAAACTTTTCTGACCTTCTCATGCTCCTGGTGAACCAGAGGAAGGAACAACAAAACACTTGGTGGGGAGGATCCAGTGCAGCCATAACTGAGGTGCCTGGGTTTGCTGTGAAGAGTGGCCATCTCATGCACCTCTCTGCTTTCAGAGTTTGCTCTCCTGCCACACATTACACCAAGGGCAGGCCTGTGCATTAGAGGCATGTGGATACTTGACAGATGAGTTCAGTGCTGTTCCTCTGTCTCCCAAAAGAGATAAATCCTCCATCCTCGCTCAGCTGTGCACCAGTGGCCACCCCTACCCCTTCCTGGGGAAATTATATGGGACAAGTGACTCCAAGCCTCTGCTCTTTTAGTAGGAAATGTGGGAATTTGAGAGGGTCTTTCAAATAAAGGATTTCTGCTAACCTGTGATGTCCAGGGAAGAAAAGCTATTCAGCCTGACACACTACTGCAGCTTAATGACATGGAAAGATAAGTGATGAAATAAATAGAGGGACCAAACCAGAAGGACTCCTCTGGGGTAAGATGTAGGGGTAACTTTGCTTTATCCATGTGCTTCAGGCTTTCCCCAGCTGAGTCCTGCCTGGTCAGACAGGGTCAGAATTCCTCTCCTGCACTCCTGGCCAGAGCCCTGTGCACGCCAGGGGCTGCAGCAGCCCATGTCTCATTACATCAACTGCATTTGCTATGCAAAATCAAACCAATTCATCTGAATTATGCAGGGAGAGAAACACTTATCCCTGAAATCTCTGCAAATCAGGTGAAAACCATCAGCAATGGGAAAGGAAAAAGCCAATATGGACAAGATTATTCATACCCATATAATCATGGTGACTTGTACCAATATTTATTTTTATCGCTTATCTTTGAAAGTGTAGGTATAATTAAGCAACCTCTCATGAGCATCATCTGTGCTAGTACTGAGGGAGTGAAATATTCCTTTGTAGATCTAATAGTTGATGGTAAATGTTAGCATATCCTTGAGATTTGCAAGATCATTAAAGCAGAAACTATCTCATATTAAAAATGGTTATAGGCAGTTACAGGCTGTATCCACAGCCCTTTAGAGAAAAAAAATGAACCATCAAGGATAATTTTTTAGTCATTGTTTCCATCTGAAGTGCATTACCTTTTTTCTAGCCCCTCAGAGCATTGTCAATAGTGAGAAGCCTGTGGATGAATCAGGCACTCCATCTTGGCTCCCTTCTGTCGCTGGTGATTTCCAAGCATCTCGTGACCAGCTGTAGGCTTCTCCACAAGCCTCTGAATGAGACATTTTTGGCACCCTCATTTCATATACATTATTTGATGGTCTCGTGAGTCTTCTCCAACCTGAATGATTCTGTGAGTCTATACACAGAAAAATACCAGAGAGTCAAGGGCTTGTCCGCCACAACATGGGAGACCTGTGCAGGAATTCACAGCAAATCCTTGAGCCCCAGACCAATGTTGTAGGCAGCACATTTTTCTCCTGAAGATGATCAGAGTCCTGACTAAAAATCTTGAGCACCTTGGCTCCAACAGAAACTCAGAGCATTCAGCAGTTTCTGAATTTTTCACCAGACCAAATTCCTTGTGAACACCAAGCTGGTAAAAGTGGACACCAGGCTACTGAGAGTATTATTATTATTATTATTATTATTAAAAGTAATTGAAAGAGCTGGAAGCAGATGTTGCCACATAAAAAGCTGATGGGGACAATTCCTCCCGTCGTGCAGGTATCAGAATTAGGAAGCAGGAATTGGAAAGCAGCTCAGCTCAGTGGGATTGTAACAAAACACCCATTTATCAAAGCAGTTTAAAAAAAGCATAGTCTAGGTTTTGAAACTGCTTGTGAAAAGACAGCTGCATCTCTCAGCAATTTTTAAAGCTATCCTAAAAATTACTTCATTTTTGCTTTGTACCTAGGCACTGAAAAGCCAACGAGCTTTTTTATGGTATCACGTCCCAACCTAAGTGCATTTGGATCTACACTGCAATGCTGTAAAAAAATTACATCAAAAGTGCACGTGAAAACAATCGTGAGGGATTATTCACTCTTTTTGACTGGTTTCACCTACAAAGAGCAGAGACTACAGAGAAACCTGGAGCCACAGACAGGCTCTGCTGGAAAGTCCCCAGAAATATCACAGCCCTTTCTTGCTAGAGCATGTCATTTTATTTTCCAAAGCAAATGGAAACATCACCAGTGCAAAATCCTGCCTCATGTCACAGGGGCTCTTGCTTGCTTTCCCAGAGGTGGTGAAGATGGGCACAGCCAGCACACACCATCAGAGAGGGCTCATGCACCCTCTGAGCACCTCCACAGCAGAAAATACAACTTAACCCAGGCAGAGGCAGCACCCAGTGCAGGTGGGGATAACTCCCTGTGCACTGCCATGAGCCCTGAAGCCAAATGTGGGGAGATCTGGGTGGCTCTGGGGGAATTTGGGCTGCATTTGGGGGCTGTCCAGCATCCATCTCAGCAGACCCTTCTCCCAGGGCTATTCCCTGCACAACTGAGAGGGATGGGGATGCCATGGGGGTCTCAGCACATCAGCTGGGATGTTTGAGCCATTTCTCACCTTCCTGCCTCTCACTTTGGTCAGGCCTGCAGGACACCTCAGGATCCAAGCTCTGAGCAGGGGAATGGGTGCCACCACAGTGCCCAGGTGTCCCTGGCAAGGTGGCTTTTGGGCACCTGCATCAGCTGCAGTGCCACAGGGCCCCAGGCGTGGCAGCTGTGCAGACACTGTGGCACTCAGCTCCCTGGTCAGCCCGCGGCAGCATCCATCCCCTCTGCAAGCAGATGGTTTGGCACTGGTGCCCAAAGAACTGCTCCTGGATGCTCTTCAAGCAAATAAATACATAATTCCAGCAGAGGAGATTCAAAAACCATTTTTTAAAATTAAGAATATAATTGTATTAAAGAGTTTTAAAGACATTGTCTTTGCCCAACAGAAGGGGAGGAGGGCTGGTGGGTTGGCAGGAGCCTGGTGTTCAGGGCGGCACTGCTGCTCACAGGGGGTCTTTCAGAGAATCAGACAATTCCAGAATCATTAAGGTTGGGAAAGACCTGTAAGATCACTGAGTCCAGCCATTAACCCAGCACTGCCAAGGTCACCACTAAACCATGGCCCTGAGTGCCACATCTACATCACTTTTAAATACCTCCAGGGATGGGGACTCCACCACTTCCTTGGGCAGCCTGTTCCAATAGCTGACAACATTTTCCATGACAAATCATTTCCTAATATCCCATCTAACCATTTCCTCTCATCCTGTTTACCTGGCACGTTTCCTCTCTGCCCATCAGCCCTCTGGCTCAGCAGAGGCACCATTCCCACATCCCCCATTTCTGATGAAAATGTGGTGCTGACATGGAGGCTCTGCACCACCTGCCAGAAGAGAGACAGCCCCCATGAAGAAAATCATTCCAAGACACTGCTGGTACCCACAGATGCCCAGGGCTGAGGGGGTTTCTCAGGGCAAGAGATGATTTTTATATGCTCAAGTCAGCACCAGTAGCACCCCATATAGTCAGGAGAGGATGCCACTAGTCAGCACTGCCAACCGTATTTTAAAATCTTTTAAAGACTTTTAAATCTCTTAAAACTCCAGAAACAGCAGCTGGGTGTTATTAGCATCAGTCCTATACCCTCCAGTATTTTTCTAGTACCCCACAAGGGTTTAATACGCCATGCTGGCAGCTCTGGGAGCATCATCCTGCAGAGAGCTTGCTCCTGCTTGGTTCAGTGCTTTCTTGTGCAGGCAGGAAATTTGTTGTGGGCAGTATTAAAGCACCTGCAAGGCAGATGTTGAGACCATGAGGAGAGCTCTGAGTAGGCAATATTTGCCTTGGGAGTGGTGGGGTGTTCAGTTCAAACTGCAGAGGTTTCTCTGCTCTGGTTAAATGACACAGGCTGTGGAGACACCCCAGGGAGAGAGAAGTGGCAGGTCCCCACATGGATTTTCTTGCCCTGCTGCTGAAGAAATTCAGTCACTCAAATCCCAATATATTATCAACAGACAGGTTCATATTTCCATCTGGACAGGCTGCAGAGTTGCAAGCCGCTAAAAATAAGGGTTAAAATAAATGCTGCTCTCCCCAGAGAGGGGCTGAGTGGGGAGGTGAGGGTGACACAAAAGTGGTGTTTTATTTAGGGTCCAGCTTCAGGGGGGAAGCAAAGAGCTTGTCTCCTTTCAGGGCATCCATGAGGATGCCTGTCCATGTGCTTTTCCACTCTGAACTGGATAAAGACCAACATCTTTCTATATAGTTTTTCCAGCAGCCATTTTTGGCCACTCAGTGCATTTTAAGACAGAATCTGCTGACTTTCAGGGTGCATTGAAGCTGAGAACTTATTTCTGTTAGGCTGGTTTCTAGCTGGTCTCTCTGAAACTGCTACAAGCAGAGCCCAGCCATGGTTTCTCCACAGCTCACACTCTGACACAGAGAGTCACATCCTACTCACCACAGCTCTCATGGATGTTTTTTACATGGCCTGACAGAGGGTGCAGATCAGTGGGAAAAAAGCATTTCTAGAAAGGTGAATTTTCAGCAGGCACAAGACAACCTGACGGCATCAAGCTTTCTGTTCTGCCTGTACACATTCAGGAGCATCAACCTCAGCAGCCACTTTCCTCCTCAGCTGGAATTGAAAGACTTTGCTAGTGTAAACATTTTTTTTTAAAGAAGAACTAGGACTACTTTCTGTGTGCAAACAGCTTTTGTTGATTTGTTTGTTTGTGTGGCTTTTTTAGAGCAGCATGTGAAGGGCACCCGAAAATTACAGCCTCTGCCACACTTCAGCCTTCAGGTTCAGCACCCCATTCA
>NW_005054671.1:113985-126524 GCF_000277835.1 Geospiza fortis | reverse complement strand
CTTGGTTTCACTACCCAAAGAAGGGAGAAGTGAAACATCACACACAGACTCACAGTGACCTCGGCCTGCTCTATTCAAACTGGTGCAAATTTTGTCACTGACTCACACAACAGCAAAATCCAGCAGCCTGTGGTTCTCCCTTTGTACCACTTCAGTTTAAGCACCTGCTCCTCGTGGCTGTGCTTCTCCTCTCCTCCCCGTTTGCGTGTCCAATTCCACAGCACCAAAAGCAGAGGAATTTCACGGAGCATTTGCACTGTGCTGGCTGCAGTGCAAAGCAGGACTGTGTCTGGGGACAGAGTAAACTGCAGGAGAGGCAGAGCAGAGCTTCCCTCCCTCAGCAACCAAAGGTATCCAACACCATCCTAAAGGTGCACAAGGCACTTGGCCACTACAGCCAGGGGAGGGTTTTCCAAAACCCTCCTGACTGATGCTTTGGAGGTTTCTTTGAGCTCCCTGTGAAATGCAGTATTGGCTGCTTGCTCTCTACAGACCAGATGCATTGCAATCTATTTTCTAGACTAAATTTTCCCATTTGGATCAAGATCCCACTTGGGCAGGCCTCATAAAGGGACTGGCCCAAAGCAGGCACAGCAGCTCAGGATTTCACACCAGGCATCCCTCCCATGCTCCTGTGTCCTCCTGGAAGGGCCAAAGAGCAAATTTTCAGGCATTATCTACAAATGTCGGATTACTGCGCTGCAGCCATAATATTTTCTGAAAAATCCGTTCCTTAGGATTTTTTCTCCTGAGAAGCTGAGAGACCTCAGGAACAAAATGTAAACATTGATTATCTGCTGCTGTGGAATGCAACAGGTGGATCTGTGATTGGTCTCATGTGGTTGTTTCTAATTAATGGCCAATCACAGCCCAGCTGTCTGGACTGTCTCGGCCACTCACAAGCCTTTGTTATCATTTTCTTTTTCTATTCTTAGCTAGCCTTCTGATGAAATCCTTTCTTCTATTCTTTTAGTACAGTTTTAATATAATATATATCATGAAATAATAAACCAGCCTTCTGAAGCATGGAGTCAACATTCTTGTCTCTTCCCTCATCCTGGGCCCCCTGTGAACACCATCACACTGCACTGGTTACCATACTCCCCTCAAAAAACTCCTTGCTCACATTAAACACCTCCAAGCAGCCTGATGCCTTGCATGATATCCTTTGATAAGGGTAACAGGGAAAAAAAATCCTAAGTGCATGCCTCAGGATGTGTGGGAGGTGCAGCAAAGCCTTGGATGGTTTGATTTCCTCTCATGTGCACAGGATAAATAAGCATCTAGTCACTGATGGAGATCAGTTCTCATTCTTGAAAAAAAAACCAGTAAAACCAAACTTTGCAATACTAATGGGCAAGATACTCATCAGCTTTCCAAGTTTTCCAGTAAGAAAATTACACTTTTATCTACAAACTACACTCCAGAGAGAAATTAAACCATTGAGAACCACTGAGAGCACAGCAGCATTAGCATGGATTCATGGGCCAAATCAACAGCCAGTCTAATCTCAGGGTAAAAAAAGCATTTACTTCATGCAGCTCCTCTGATTCCCCCTGAATGAGCACATCTCTTACAGCAGAGATTACAGAGCTCATCCTGTAGCAGAAAGATAAACAGCACTGCAGCTTTCTCATAACCACTGCTGTATCATACTACATGATGCCTGATATCCAGCCACAGCAACACAGAAAGAGGGCTCCTGCAAGGTTTCCCTGTCAGAAATTGATTTCCTTCCTTCCCAGAGTCCAAAAAAAAAAAAAAAAAGAAAAAGAAAATAGAGAAGAAGCCTTAAGGAGGCTACTGTAGGGGAAATTGGAATATGAGTCAGGTCTGCTAGAGCCAGGTCAGCTCTGCTCCAGGGCTGTGTCACCGCACTGCAAGGGCAGGTCCAAGCTGGAGTCTCACTGGAGCTTCCCCCTCAGAACCCCAAATATTTTAAGCAAGCCACCCAGCCATGCAAGTGTTTCACAGTGCTGGTGGCCCACTGCCTGCCTAGCAAGTGCTGCTCATCTTCTGGGGCAGCTCAAACAAGTGGTTTTGGTCTCAGATGGCTTTAAGTTAAAGGCAATAACCAGAGCAGGACAGCAGTGGCCAAATGAATACTGAAATAGCACCTTCCAGAACACTTCTGGAGAAAGGCCCAGCCTGTGCTGGGGGCCAGGGCTCCTGCAGCAGCCAGGGAGCCCCCAACCTGGACCAGAGGAGACCACACCATGGATTCTGCACTGAGATGCTCCCAGCTGGTGCAGTCACTCTTCTCATCTCAGGTTTCTGTGCCAGCATGGAGAAGTGCAGCTTTTAAACCCTTGAGTTTCACTGGGGATGTTCCCACACAGAGAGGGAACATCTCACAGAGCTCTGTGCACCCCCTGATTTCCTGCCCCTGCATCACCAGCCTCGGGCACTATCATGCACATCCTTTTATAGAGCAGGCACAAAGTAAGCAGGCTCCTTTTTTTTTTTAACCTGTTAATGTCATTGACTGCCACCAGGGTGGGAGTGAATTGCTACAGTGCATCCCAGTGTCCCTGAAGGGAATGATAAATGCCACAGCAGAATGAAGATATGAAAGATGACTTCCTGCAAGCAGAAAGGGAGTGTGAGCTTGAGTGTGTCATCTATTACTGCCCAAGGTGAAAGGAGTCAGTAGGTACAGAAACCAAAACTCCCACACTGCCCTCCCAGGTCATGGCAGAAAAAGACTGCAGCCAGAGCATCTGCACTAAAATGAGCATCAGAATCATCTTGCTGGTAATTTGGATGGTGCACAGTGATATGAAGCTTGGTTTTTTATTTTTACCTTCTCCATTAGCACATGAAAGCATAAGGAAACTACCTGCCATTATGCTGAGACCCTGAAAACCAAGAAAGGGACACTCAGGTCAGCAGCAACCTCCAGCAGAAAGGCACAAGGAAGAATTACTACAAATACCCAGCAGGAGGGAACTGCTTCCGAGCAGCATTTCCCCAGTCACCCAAAACGCAGGCTTGCACCATGGTAACACATGCTGTCATTCCTTGCAGGGCTTGGGACCACATTCTGATCAATCAGCTACATTTCTGATCCTTTGTAGAGCGTTTTTTGTTGAACCAGAGGCCCTGGGGAGGAGGTGCAGCACGTGCAGCAAACGTGGCACAGTTTGCTGGCTCTGTCTCCCTGCAGTGCCACTCTGGCTGCACCTGCACAGGGGGAGCCCAGGCAGCTCTGGATGGGGTCAGGTGGGTGCAGAGAGGTTTGAAAGCATGGACTGTCTGCTGTCAGAGGTATCTGGGAACAGCCACACAAGGGAACCAGCAGGCAGGCTGAAAAGACTGATGTCACAGACAACTTTTATGAAAAATCCTTTCCTTAGGATTTTTCCTCATGAGAAGCTGAGAGGCCTCAGGAACAAAATGTAAGCAATAATTATCTGCTGCTGTGGAATGCAACAGGTGGATCTGTGATTGTCCCATGTTGGATGTTTGTAATTAATGGCCAATCACAGCCCAGCTGGCTTGGACAGAGAGCCAAGCCACAAACCTTTGTTATCATTCTTTGCTATTCTATTCTTAGCTAGCCTTCTGATGAAACCTTTTCTTCTATTCTTTTAGTATAGTTTTACTGTAATATATATCATAAAATAAGAAATCAAGCCTTCTGAAACATGGAGTCAGGTCTTCATCTCTTCCCCAATCCTAACACCCCTGTGAACACCATCACAGACTGACAGTCTCTGCTCTGCAGACCACAGCAGTGGATGCTTTTCTGAAGTTTTGTGCACAAAAGAAAAGGGCAGAACAGAAGATATTTCAAAAGCTCAGTATGAAAAAAATTCATGTTCCTCAGGATATAAAGCAGCATCTTCAGGCAGGCACAGACACAGAGTGCTGCCCAGCTTGTGCCTCCCCCACAGCAGGGCCCAGCAGCGGGTTGGAGATGGGACCAGACTGCCAGAGTGATGTGCAGCAGCCCTCCCTGTGCAGGTCTGCTCTTTGCCAGGGCCATGGGCCCATTGCCAGAGTCCACAGCAACTCACAGGGGAACAGCTGCCCAATTCTTGGAGAAGGAGTGAGCATATTGAAGCCACCCCCTGTGCCTCACCCTGATAAGCCATGCCTGTGCAGCTTGCAGCAGGACGGGGTGGATCACCAGGGGAAATGTTCTCATAAGTACAGGCTATTTATTTATTTATTCACAGCTTTTCCCTCAGCTCTCCTTGTTCAGCACTGCTGTTTCCAGTTTTCCAACCATCCCCACAAAGGCAGAACCATCACACCCTTAAGGAAACTGCCACAGAAGCCAAGCAGCTCAAAGCAGGTGCCAAGGCACCTTTTTCCCACAAAGGCAAGAGAGCAAACACATTTTCTCACCTCTAGGAAAGCACTGCTTGCTGCAGCTGGAGGAGCAAACACAACCTGTCATCTGCTTTGCACAACTGCTTCCCTCAGCTACAGGCTGGGTCAGGGGACAGGGGACACCGAGTCAGGAGGGCAAGTCCCAGCTGCCACTGAAAGGGATCAGAAATTGTCACTTCCATCTTCAACAGCAGAGGTTGGTCCCCCTCAATTTCACTGGCAAAGCAGCAGGTGCAGGGATGCATCTACCCCTGTCCCACCCCATGCAAATAAAAATCTCTGCTGGCAGCTGAGAGAGACACACATACATAAAAGAAGCACTGGATGGCGCTCCCCTGTGTACAGGAACAGTGCAGCAGCTTGGCAGGAACAGGGAAAAGGCTGGGAAAGGCTGCAAGGCTGGGAGAGGAACAGGAATAGCTGAGAGACAACTGCTAACAAGGCTTTTTCAGCAAATAGCATCAAGAGCCAAGTTATACCTGCAAGGGTTGCAGCCATCTCAGGAAGATGACAGCAACTCTCCCCTTGTATTTTAAGGCTTCAGGCTCCTGAGGCTGCTTCTTCTCCTTCTTCCCAGGTCAGCAAGAGGCAAAGAATTCAATGCATGACCTCACACTTCTTCAGATGCACAGCAGCAAATGCTCTCCCCTGATTTTTCAAATAAATCTGCCCCAGTGCAGAATAGCAAGACCAACTGTCTCACTGCTTCATAGCCAGAGAAATTGTGTAGTGGCTGGGTGTTCAAAAACTCATTAAATTAATGCCATGAAAATCAGTTTAAACCAGCATCGTAATCTCACACCAAACCAGATAGAACTGCTCACACAATCCCAGAGCTCAGCAATGAGCTCTCCCCAAGGCTTCCCTGGATCTGGAAAAGTCTGACCACAAGTACTCCCAGTCCTGACAGGGAGTCCAGAACGGACTGGGAGTACTTGTGGTCTTCCCAGAGCTCAGCAATGAGCTCTCCCCCAGGCTTCCCTGGTTCTGGAAAAGTCAGACCTTGAGTACTCCCAGTCCTGACAGGGTGGTTGTCAGCCCAGAACAGCTGCATGCCCTGAGAGCTGATGCAAAGTTGCATTGCTCTGCAAAGTCAGGCCACCAGCAGGGTCATTGTCACCAGCAGGGATCCAAAGCTCTGGAACTCTCCTCAGGACAGTGCCAGTGGGCAAGGACTCACCTCAGCCCTGTTCTGCCATTTCTGATTCCAGAACCACCTCAGCTCCAGCAGAGGGGACCCAGAGCCACTTGGTGACTGCATTATTATTTGAGATGAACAGGCACAGCTGCAAGCTGGAATGTGCAGAGACGAGTCCAGATGTGGCAGGCAGCATTCCCTGGAGTCATCCAACCTGAACTGGAGCCTTTGACCACAACCCTAGAGGTAAACCCAACACCTTCTCATCAGGCTGGCTACCAGGTGCTCCTGATCCCTTAAAGGGCAGTGAAATCACCAAAGGAAAATTAATTCCTTCAGTGTTTGCCCATGTCCCCTCTTTTGTTTTACCCCATCTAATGCAGTTTTCTTCATAAAGAGCCTTCTAGATGAACAGTAAGAGCAGAGATTAAAAAGACCACTTGCCTGCAGCACTGAGTGCCCAGCTTTCTCAGGTGAAGGAGAAAAGAGAACCTTGCATCTTTATTGAAGGCTAGCACTGCATGGGCTCACTGCTTCTCAACAGCCTCGTTAGTTTCCTTTGGAATTTGATAATCTTTGCATCCCTGGCACAGCTCTGCAATAAGCAGACAGGTTGTGGAACTGCTCCTGCCCCATAGGTACATTTCTGAACAAAAAGCTAAATTGGGACCAGCAAAAATAGCCACCCAGCCTGCTCAGATGAAATCACACTACCTGTAACCCAGTTTGCCAGCAGCACTGGCATATGGAGACTTAACCCTGCCTGATCTCCTCCTGCCTATATCCAGCAGCAGAGGGAGGAGGAAGTGTAGTGTAGAAGAGAAAAAACAGTTCAAAAGATTAGCTTTAAAATCTTGTTAACTTGCACCTTTCTTTCTTGAGCGTTGAAGGGCAGGAGAAAAACTGAATCTTCTTTGCTGCAGACACACGAGACCCTTTCTGAAGCACACAGAAGGTGCTGTCCTGAGCTGGCCCATCACTCCTGAGTAACACATGAGCACCTTTCACCCTCAGACAGGCAAATGTGGCCACACAGGAACACCTCTATCAGCCTCCAACTGCAATACAAACATACAAGCAGCCTGTCCTCAGCATGCTGCAGACGCACAGAACTGAGGCACTGCACCCAGAAAGGGAAGAGGGGACACAAAGAACACAAAGGGAAGCAGAGAAGTGGCTCCTCTTGCTGGTGGCAGCTCAGTGAGGAACTCCTTGGCTAAGCAAAGTGCACACAGGGTCAGAGGGGCAACAGAGAAATTCCTGGGAGAGATGACCTCTGCTGGTTTTATGCCTTGGTTCTCTTGGTTACATGGACACAACATTGAGCAAGGGGAATTTCTGCTCAGACCACAGGGATCTCAGCATGCACAGGTAGAGGCTGTCAGTACCAGCCACTCCAGTCTCACAGGAACGTTTCTATCAATAACCTAAAGCAGTTTGAGCCAACATTTTTGGATACTTTGGTGGTTGAAACAATCAAAATTGCAAAAACATACATTGTTACTTTATACAACAGATTTTTTTCATTCTGATGCTTTTCCAGACCATGCATTAACTGTGCCGCTAAGTGCAAATCTGTTTTTGTCTTTGTAAGCAAAATGCATTTCAATTTAATGGCCAGAAAGGTGTTATGCAGCACTCCAACCTCTCAAACAAGCCTTCAGTGCTTCTGTAAAGCAGATCTAATATGTCCCAGTCCTGGTCTAAGTACAGGCATTATCCAGGAGCAAACTGAACATCCCACCTCTTTTATGACTATTTAAAGGTTTAAATGGACACCACTGCAACACATTAATCCCTGACACAGCACTACAGCAGTTTAACAGCAGCACTGCTGTCCCCAGCACACACCCACTGATGCAATCTCTGAACACAGCAAGAGTTTGCCTAACATCTTCAGCATGATTTTATTTCTATCCTCTCCTGCGACAAACAACTTTTCCCATTAGTCTTTCAATGCTGACAGTTTTAAATATAGGTAGCATTCTTCAGTTACAATTTAAAATGCTAAATTTCAAGGAGAAAATAAACTTGTACCAGCACGCTTTCAAACTGCCTCAATGAGAGGAGCACATCAGATAAAAATCAATGTATTCTTACTTTGTAGACAGCCTTCACTAATCATGATCAGCTCAGACATTCCAGTTGAAATGTAACTTCACCCCAACCTCTGCTTCCATTACAAAACCACAACTCAGGCAGGAAGAGCAGGCCTGCAGTGTATTTGACTCAACACTACCATTCACATAGCAAACAAAAAAAAAATCCCACCCACCCACCTCACCCCTCCCAAGACCTGTGCAGGTACACACACAAAGAATTCCTGACAAACCACAGAGACATCTCATCTGGTTGGAAAAGACCAAAGATTGTGGAATCCAACCATTAACCCAGCACTGCCAAGGCCACCACTGAGCCGTGTCCCTGAGTGCCACATCCATGTGTATTGCCACTGCCTCCAGGGTGGTGATTCCAACACTTCTCCAGGTGTCCTGTTCCATGGTTTGACAACCATTTTGGGGAATAAGTTTTTCCTAATACCCAACCTAAAACTCCTCTGGTGCAATTTGAGGCTTTTTCTTCTTGTCCTATCACTGTTATCTGGCAGAAGAGACCAATCCCCACCTGGCTACACCCTCCTTCCAGGGACTTGTAGAGAGGGATAAGGTCTCCCTTGAGCCTCCTTAGGTCCAGGCTGAGCCCCCCCAGCTGCTCCTCATTAGACTTGTGCTCCAGACCCTTCTCCAGCTCCACTGCCCTTCTCTGGAGCCTCTCCAGCCCCTCAATGCCTTTCCTGTAGTGAGAGACACAGAACTGGACACAGCACTGGAGGTGTGGCCTCACCAGTGCCCAGTACAGGGGGACAATCCCTGCCCTGGTCCTGCTGGCCACACTCTTGCTGACACAGGCCAGGATGCCACTGGCCCTCTTGGCTACCTGGACACACTTAGCTGGATCTTTTTCTAATGGAGCACTAACATAGCATTGGTAAATCTTCAGTGAATTAATTAATATAATTGCATCACACAAAAAAGAATCATGGCCTAGGACAAAGATTTTGGGTACCTACTGCTTCTTTCCAAGGCTCTGGCAACTGTTTGACACCCCAACTGTCGGACTTTCTAGCACACTTCTGGTAAAGCATTACACATTCTGTTTGCGCAGTCAATAACTCTCAATATGAAAAACCATTTTATTGCAAACTTCTAAAAGGACAAAATGATCCCAACTGAAGCAGGAATCTGGCACGTAACGTGCTCAGAATTTTTTACAAAATAATTACAATCCAAGAAAAAATGCCTACATAAATGAGCACAAGTATCATAAAGTATAAAAGCTACAAGACAAGAAAATTATAGTTCTTTCAATACGAAACATGCTTCAGGAGCTGTATCCTGTTCTTGCACATTTCATGATGTAACTTTCGTTCGAGAAATTATTTCATTCACAAAACTGTTGTTCTTTGCCAGCACATCATTTCTCAGCTGCTTCAACTTGACTTTGATGTCTTCTTCTGACATATCTGTCAAGGGCAATGCTTTCACTTGACAAAGAAAATCCTGAATTATCTTTTCACCTTCCTGAAATGGAGAGAAGGAAAAGAAAACAGAAAAGGTGTTTAGATTGCAAGCAGGAATTTTCCAAATTCCCTATGGATACAAAGTATTGTTCATCAGCAGAAACTAAGTGCAGGCAAAAATCATGGCTATTTTTGTCCTTGCTATCAAGTTCTGAACACCAGAACAAACCACTTACACTGGCACCAGAAGTTCTTCCATGCATGAGCAAAAAGCACCAGCTGATCAGCATAAATACAGTATTTAACATTGCAATCTCCTGTAAGTGTTCCACACTTAATTCCAGTGTGCAGCAACGTGAGGTGAGCACAGCCAGCAGTAAAAGAACCAGAATGGTCATATTACCCAAACTAGTTACTTTTGGAAGGGACTGTCAGTCAAAAGCAATGCTTCAATATGCAAGAGGAAAGGACAAATTGTAACCAAGCAACTGCAGAGTGGCCGTCACCAAGGAGAACAGATGATAATTAAGCTTTATGCATATGCTTTTACACAAACAGGCAAAGTGGAACTTCTAAACAATCTGACTTAAATAGCAAGAACAAACATTGCAATGAACAGTATTCAAAATCCCTGTATTGGGAACAACCGGTCCAGAATGCAGAAGTTTGTCCACTCCTCTGCATCGTAGAATTCTACTGAAAAGTTCACTTAGTTTTCCTCTTATCATTTAAGATTGATGCAGTAGTTTTCAGTGCAGAAGTTTCCAAAAAGTAACAGCACCCTTTTCCCTCTACACACGATGTTAACCAAAGCAGACAAATTTTCTGGGTGAGACATCTAAAGCTCTGCCATTCTATTGCCTAGAGGGCTTATGGTATATTTTCTATTACTGAAACACCCAAGAATAAAACATGATCCTGTATTTGTCACAAGTGTTTGCTATGTCAATTTAATTTACACCAACTTAGGACCATGCAGCCAGGTCCAATTAATCTAAAAATTCCTTCACCACAATGCCTGACACAGGAAAGGTAATAGTGGAGCATCTGAAGTAGCTGGAGGGGAAGGCTTCTGGAAGTAAAAAGCAGAACAAACCAGAGATTGTTCCTGGCTCAGTAAGTGGATCTGATGCTTTAGATGAACAACAAATGCAGTTGACCTCTGAAACTGAAAATAAAGTAACAGGTAACAGCCTCTGTCTAGAGCAAAGGCTTTTTAAATGTAGGAAGTGTTTTGGATGTAGACTAACACTTCAAGGCTTCCATACACTGGAGCAGTCCCGAGGCTGCCAGAAGGAGATCAGGGTGGTACAAGGCTGTGGGGTTTCAGGCTGGCTGCTGGGACACAGAACAAAGCTCTGTGGTTTTGCAGGTTTGTGTGCATGCAGCAAGGACGACCTAGCTAGGCTGGACAAAAACCAATGCAAGCCACAAAGCAGCAGCACTGGATTTCCCAGGAAGCTGCCACAGATGCCACCATCAGGACTCTTAATCCAGGAACAAGACAACACAAGATATTCTGTGAAAGCTTCCTGGAGCCTTTGTTTTCCTCTACACTGCCTGCTAGCAAAGCTTCTCTAAAGAAACTTTGTTTTGTGACACTGTAAATCAGGTGTCAATCAGCCATTCCAGGTACTGATTGGTGTGTAATTTGGTATGATCAGCTTCTGAGATGTAACAATTCTCATGGGACATGGAAGGGCACAAAGGAGAAGGCTGGGTATCCAGTTTTCCTCTGGTGTGAACAGATCTGATCACACTGGGCTCCAAGAACACCATGGCACCAATGAACACTCACACAAGGGGGAGCAAAACCAGGTGTGACCCAACTGCAGAGCCAAGAATATTCAACAGAATGGTAACAAAAGCTGTATCTTAAATCCACGTTTTTAGATAAAATTCTTGCCTACATTAACTTGAAATTAATCTAAATCAAACTCACTACCCCTGAACATCTCTTCAACTCCTAACGAACATCATAGCGAAGCCATTTTGTAATGGAAAAATACATTACAGGGTAATTATCCTCAGGCTTTGGGGGAATCTGAATCCTTAAATGATTTTGCTTCAGCAACTCAAATTTTAAAAAAATATTTCTGACAGCAAACCTCTCTTTCTCTGTATAATTTCTTGGCTGGTGGTTCTCCTTCAGATTCCTTGGACTTGCCAATGTTTTGAAACTCCTCCAGCTCCAATGCTTTCTCTCTTGCACTTTCTATCACATGTTTTGGGAAAGCTGCCAACTCTGCTACATGTATCCCAAAACTCTGGTCACAAACACCTGGATGCAGAGGGAAAAAACCCAGTTAAGAATTCTTAGAAAACAATATGGCTACACAGAGATTATATGGACATGCTTGAAATAGTTCTCTGTTCTGAAAAATTAAGTGTGTCACATTATTTGTTTCTGCTCAACACTTTCTGATTTACCTTTTCTACTAAAAATGATAACACAAAGAATATGCTCTTATTTAATTAAGCTCTATTAGAGCAGTAATTGTAGAGCTCCAAAGTGCTTCAAGAAGAAATGGAAAACTCTTCAGACAGAGAGAATTTCCCTCTAGTATTTGAATCAAATCAAACAATGATTTTTATTAAAGTATTTTGGCACAGTCTGTAGAACATAATAATTTGCATGTTTTTAATAGGTACCTCTGACATTTACTCTATACCTATATAAATATATATATGTGTGTGTATAGATAAATATTAAATGTTGTATTCTCAATCATCTCTCTCCTCCTTTCTATCTGTACCACATAGTTCCTCAGTCTCCAGGAGTCATCTTTAATTATATCAAAATCTCTCAACTGTAACTTCACACTTACTTCAATTAATACACTGTTCATAACGTGTTCAAGAAAAGTCCTCTTAATTGCTCAGAATATGTAAATTATACACAGTTACATAAAAAAATTTTCACTTCAGTATCAAAAGCCCTCTGATAAAAATCTATCAATTCTTATTTGTTTACATTATCATAATTCCATTTGTCCTCCCACAGATATTGCTACATCCTTTTAATTCTGGTCTCCAGCAAGGAGTTAAGAATAAATTAATAACACTTGCAAAATGACAGTTGAGGGTTTTTTTTTTGTTAACTAATCATCTATTAAATACCAGATAACCAAAGAATAGGTGAAGGAAAACTTAGCATTTAGACTTTTTCTGTTTTATTAACCCTGTAATCTCTCAGGTTTCTCAAAGGAAAGGAACCCATTTAAGCAGGAATTCATCTTCTTGATTTTGTTTTTAAAAAAGACACCTCCCCAGACCCAGAGCTAACTCAGTTCTCAGTTCAGAGAATCCTGAGCAGAGGCCTGGAGAACAGAACTTCATGAGTCTCCTCTTCTGGTGATTTTGTCACTCTTTAAGCACAAAGACATGGTTGAAAACACTGTGTAAAAGTTCCTTATCATGCTTTTCAGGTCTGTTTATACATTTGAAATGACATCAAACCTGCTACTTGTTTCACAACACAGTTGTATCTGAGCTGCCTATATGCACATCCCTGATGGAGCAATATGACAACCCCAAAAGGGA
>NW_005054671.1:71478-113975 GCF_000277835.1 Geospiza fortis | reverse complement strand
AGAGTGCAAGACTAAATGCAGAAACTTAGGTGAGAGATGGATATCTGACTGGAGACCAGGTATTTAAAGATGAAGATTTCATAGTGTTGCATCTCCTCTGACAGGTTTAAGTAGACAGATAAAAATTTTGCGTCTCCATGCTCAACAGCACTTCCAAGAAAATGGGTGGAACAAAAAGACATTGCATGTACAAAGATGTGTATGACTAAAAATGGCAAAACTGATTGAAGAAAAATATGAAACTGGGCTTCTCCAGTTCTTATCATGACTCCATGCTCAACAGCACTTCCAAGAAAGTGGGTGCAACGAAAAGACATTGCATGTACAAAGATGTGTATGACTAAAAATGGCAAAACTGATTGAAGAAAAATATGAAACTGGACTTCTCCAGTTCTTATCATGACCAGAATGGCTGAATTAATACAGGTTTTAAAAACAAAAGGAGTGGGTTGAAGAACGAGAACCCACCGAACAGGGGAATATCAGGGGGCTTTACTGTAGGAGCTGCTGTTCCAAGGGATGTAGAAGGTTTAGATATAGTGTATATTGACTCCCTCCTCAACCAACATGTTCAAACTGAGGCACCTAAAGGTGGCTTGTTGGCAGATTCTGTCCATCACCATCTCTTGCTGCACAAAAACCACTTGGTATGTGCACTTTCAGCAGTTCATGGCTATTTTTATGACTATTTTTATTCAGTTCCAATGCCACACTAAGTCACCTTTTAAGCACCAATTTGAGCCTGAACCTTCACTTTGTGGAAGGAGCTCAACATGTGCTGGAGAAGATGGGGAACAGCAAACTAGGAAAGAACCACAGACCCCTCCTCTCCAGTGGGCCTGGCTGGGAACCAGAGCCACAGCAATTTGGAGTAATATTCAAGCAGAAACTGGGCATTCCCTAGGAACATTCCTTACATCAGCTCCTGCTGTGATTCCCCTTGCTCAAAGCAGTCTCCCACAGCTTTACAGAAAAGTACCCAAAACCTAACTGCAAGATTATAGCCAGAGGGGAACACAAAATGAGAAGTGGTCATACATGTAATCTACAGGCAAGAAATGAAGTAATTTAATGGATTTAAAACCAGAAGAAATGAGTAAGAAATAGGCAGTTAGTAATGTCATAGGAGCAAAACCAGCAAGGTATCAGACCCAGGATAGCCAGAGTGTTCTACAGTAGCCCTGCTCTACCCATTCAAGTGTTACCTAAGTCATTCCTCCACTGTGGAACTCAGGAGAGGAAAATTAAGAGGTATACAGAGCGAGGAGTACTCCGCCCACATTTTAAATCAAAACCTCAGCCCAGAGGCTGCCCACCAAACTGAAATACTCTAGTGAGAACAATCCAAAATCACTGTAGAGTTCACAACTAAATTAGAATGCCATAAATGGGCACACCTTGCAAGGCACAGTTACAGCTCTGCTTTTTTTAGCAATAAATACAGGCTCCTACTGAAGGGAACAAAAACAAATTATGGGGATATAGGGAAACAGGACAAATAGATGAAATTATGCCTAATTAAAAATTGTTCAATTTAATACTGAAAGGAATAACTGGATCCACTAAAAGACTTTAATTAAATACATCGAACTGAAATTATACTAACAAAACAGGCTACTTCTTGTTTTATTGTGATGCCATTTGCTAAAAATTAACCATGATTTTTCCTACATCAAACTCCTGTATAAATTGGGCAACGTAAGACTAAGTCTTATTACAATGAAATAGCCATTATTAAAAATTGTCAGCACATAAAAGGTGCACTCATTCCTTTTAAAAGAACAGTTTAAGAAATATAAGTCTCTTCCATCAGCAGGTTAAAATAGCTGTTTTAGGAAAACTGAAAAGAACCTACTGGAACCCTTCTTCTTTAAAAAAGAAAAAGGGAGCAACTCAAAAGCATCAACCTGAGCGGCAGAAATAGCCTAGACAGCTTAAGAAATAATCATTAACATCATCACCTACTGTGCTCACACAGAGCTTCTGTCACAACCTGAAGCTGTAGAGAAAGCTTCCAAAATTGAATAATAGAACTAGGATTGTAAGTGTGTAGTTTGAACAGAAATGTGTAATGTCACATAGCAAAAAACTTGGAGTTTTAAGATTTTGAATACAGTAATACATACAAAACAAAACAGAAGTTTCAGAGCAGAAGCTAGTCCTTCTTCTTCATGAGTTTAAGTAATGTTGTGTAATTAGATAAAAAAGTCCACACTGAGGGTCACAAGTAGTTATTAAGTTAAAAATAAAAATAATTTAAGTGCCATTTCTTAATTAAACAGTTTATCCTTAGAAGACCTCCTAGAAAGAGAAATATGGCTCCATTTTTTAATTTATTAGGAAAGCACAGCAGAACTCACAACTTATAAGACTGTAGTATAAATAAACATTAATAAACATCTAAATCTGAATGACAAACACTATCTCACACGTTTAATCCCAACCTTAACAAGAAAAAATATTTAAAAAATCCACACATGAAGATTTTTCTCTCTCAGGGCAACAGGAAGCTGAGACCCGGCCTTACCTTCCTTGACCCGATAAAGCATGGTGAGTGTGTCATCGCTGGTCAGAGCAGTGACATGGAGGTTATTCACTGTTGGCACTTGGTCAGCAAGAGCTGTGAGCTCATGGAAGTGTGTAGCAAACATGGCAAACCCACAGATTTTGGTGGCAATGTATTCTGAGATAGCCCAGGCTAAGCCAAAGCCATCGTAGGTGGAAGTTCCTCTTCCCAGCTCATCAATGATTATCAGGGAGTTTTCAGTTGCTGTCCTAAAAGCACAAGAGCATTTGTTAATGTTTGAGAGCAGCATGAACTCTGGATTTTCGAGTATCACAAGTTCTGCTGCGGACGCAGAGCATGGAAGAGGCAAAAGACCCTTCTTATTAACAAATATAGTGGCGACACAGCATCGCACAGATCATTCCACACTAGGTTCTTGGTCCCATTTAGACTTTGGCCTTTTGGTAGCAACTCTGTATTGACCACTGGAATAAACAGAAGGCTACTTCCAGAACTTTTGTACCAGCTAAAAAGAACTTGAGATTCTCAATTGTATGTGCATTTCCCCAAGATGAAGGCAGGAATGATGAATCTGACTCCATGTTCTCAGAAAGCTAATTTATTATTTTATGATACTGTATTATATTAAAGAATACTACACTAAAGAGTACAGCAAGGATACTTACAGAAGGCTAAAAAGATAATAATGAAAACTCATGACTCTCTCCATAGTCCTGAGACAGCTTGGCACTGATTGGCCAATGAGTCAAAATAATTCACAGAAAACGAATGAAACAACCACCTGTTGGTAAATAATGTCCAAACATATTCCACATGAGCAAAACATAGGAGAAGCAAATGACATAATTATTGTTTTCATTTTTCTCTGAGGCCTCTCAGCTTCCCAGGAGAAAAATCCTGCGCGAAGGGATTTTTCAGAAAATGTCAATGTGACAATTCTCCACTAAGATTCCCCACAAAAGAAAAATCTCAAATGCACCTCTCTTAGAGTACTTCTTTTCCCATCAACCCCAACCAATACAATCAAACAAAAGCACAGGACTTGCCTGAGGATTGAGGCAGTTTCCAGCATCTCAGCCATGAAAGTAGACACTCCTTTGAGCTGGCTGTCTCCTGCTCCCACCCGAGCCAGGATACAATCCACAATCGTTATTTCTGCAGACTCACAGGGCACAAAACACCCAATCTGGGCCATGAGAACAATAACCCCTGTCTGCCGGATGTATGTTGATTTTCCCCCCATGTTAGGGCCTAAAGAAGAAATTTTCCAAAAATTAATTGAAAAAGCATCATCTTTTTACAATTCAACAGTTTTTTAAAAGGAGAATAGGCTCTAAATTAGAACAAAGAGTGTTTAAATTTATTACTCCCTTGCCAGAAAAGAGGAGCAAACTTGTCTAACAGGTGCAACAGGTGGCTCCAGGGCTAACAAGGCTTGATTGTTTGTCTTACTGAATGCTCCTTTTTCAAAAGAAAGGTGATCACAGAAAATCAGGGGCCTTCATAAGCTTTGGGATTTTTCAAAAGTATAAGCAGTCATCTAAAACATGTATTCATACCTAAAAATAATAAGCTTTAAATTAAAAAATTATCAGTATTTATTTCTGCTTAAGAATTGAGGTGAAAACAAATTATTACAAACAACTATTACAATTTCTCTGTAAAAATGAAAAGCTTAGTTACAGGCTGGGTACAAGCTAATGGGTCCCTCAGAATCAGCAAACCCAGATATTAAGCAGTTAATTGTAAATGAAATACAAATGAAATAAAAAGTATTATCCAGAAAACCGATAATTAAAACCAATTTTACACTTTTGCTAACCAGAAAAAGAAGCGTGTTACCATGCATTAATTCAGATATTTGATTTTTCTTTTTGATTATGTTAGAAGTGCTCATTAATTATTCTCTAATTTCAGATCTTTGCCACTCAGAACGTATGTTAAGGACATCTGGATGGAAATTTAGATTCAATTAAATCTATAAACACTAAAAATGTTTTAGTGTGTAGTAAAATTATCTTAATTACACCAGAGAAAAGGGTAAAAAATGGTACAGTCATTGAAAGATGCTTTGCATTTAAAATCAACTTTAATGCTTCACAAAGAAAACACTAACAAAGTACAATTGATGCCTAGTGGAATTTTCCAAATCACTTTAGCAGGGTCAGGCTTTTCAGCTCCTGAGGTTGCCTGGCTTGTGGAGTTACATTCACTACGGTCTTACTTTATGGAAGGACTAATTTCTTATTTTCTACAGTCCAGCAGCCTCTCTTTTCTTCGCAAATGACTCTTTGTAAATTAGTGATCACCTCTTCCAAGCAGTGCACTACAACTAAAATGACAATAACCAACTCCATTAGTATTAGTTTGGACTATGAGAACTGTGCCTGGAGAAGAGATAGAATATCCACAGTCAAAGGTAACACTTCACATGAACATTGTGGACACTTTAAAAAAATATATAATCAAAACTAGCAATAAATAATAGCTTACAAATACCCTCCCTTCTTTTCCAGAGCTAAATCTTACTCCCCTTGCAGAAAGATGATAACTCAGTAGCTGCTCGCCCTTGATGAGAGAAATAGTTTTGACAGAATTTTATTAGCTTGCTGATTTGTTTTGCCTGTTGCTGGTTTGGTTTTTCCTTTTTAAAAAGACATCATTATTGAAAATACCCGAGACATTCACAAAGTAAACAACAAACAAAGCAGAGAATGGCAATATTTACCAGTAATAATGTGGAACATCTGCTTGCCCTTCTCGAAGGTGATGTCATTGGGGATGAAGGCCACCTCATCCTGCACCTCGATGCAGGGGTGCCGGGCCCCTCTCAGCACCATCCTGCCCTGGCCCTTCTCCAGCACCACGGGCCGCACGTAGGGCACCGGGGCCCCGTTGGACACGTGGGCAAAGCTGACAATGGCATCCAGCTGGGCTATCACATCGTTCATGGTCTGCATGGGCTCTGCATAACCTGTGTGCACGCAGGAGATGGGAGTTCAGTGCCATCAGCCAGTCTTTTGCTCCTGCTGAGAAGGTACCTTGAAGCCTACACTGAATCCACCAAGTTAATTCATCTGCAATAACAATTGTCTTCAAGAGGAAAGTCACCTCCTGGGAGAGCCTAGGATGCAATCCTGAAGCTCCCATGCCTTGAAGATCAAGGAGACTTCCCCAGACTAAGGAAAGGAGGGGGTAAGGCCATGTTGATTGTTTTCCTCATCTGGAAATCCAGTAAGTTTCCTTCATGAATAATACACAGCACTCTGATGCTCATGCAAGCAAAGACACTTCAGACACAGCACAGACACTTCAGACACAGCACAGACACTTCAAACACAGCAGCCATCTGTGTTTGTGTGAATGATGGGAGGGAGAGGTCTGTCAGATACAGAGCCTGTGACACCAGGCTAGATGGCCCAGCATCCCCAGTAACAGCTTTTGAAGTTTTGGTGTCTGATTTTCTTCTGTGAAAGGGATGAGGGACTGGAGTCTACAGCCCAAATTCCCCAGTGTCCCTTCTGCTTTTGGTGAAGGATAGTAAAGAATGCCCTGTAAGTAGGCAATCTTGGAGCAAAATATATGGAAATAACTTAGGAAACCAGTAATTTTTATTGCCATATAAGCAGTGACTAACTTGATCTTATACTGCTTCTCAATGTTCTTAGACCTCAGGTCCCACTTCTTCAGTTCTCTGTTGTCCTTTACCTCTTCTGCTGTCTGGGTGAAGATGCCCAGAGTCAGGGAGGTAGGTGGAGGACAGATGTAACCCTTATGGCCTTATTTTTGTTCCTATTGTGGGATTAGCATTTGCACACACCTCATCACTGCACATTTGCAGCAATGCCAGGAAAGGGTCTGGCGACAGAAGACAATTCATATTTCAAACTTTCAACAGCTCACACCTCACTTTTCACACCAATTCTTTGTGCAATATTACAGTTTGTCTACGTGAAAGACCCTCAAAGAAACAGCAAGTCCTCCCTCCCAGCACTCCAGACTGTGACACACATCAACAGTGGCATATTCACCTGAAGCAATGTTAATGATTTCCTTAACAATTGCATCCTGAGCCTCTTCATACTCTTCCCTGTTCTTTATATATTCATCATTGATGGCACTCAGTTTGCTGTGAACAAAACAAGAGTATTTAGGAGCTGTAATTTTCTGCCTTCACCTACAGTGCCAAACTTTTGGCCTCCTCATCTGAATCTATACCAAGTGTCCTCAGCTGTTTTAACAGCAAGGCTCAGCACAAAGACCACAAAGCAACTGACCTACAATTCATCCACACCAAGGCAGCCTCAAGATTAATTCCAAGTTTAAGATCACCCGTAAGGGCCAAACCAGAAATTCTAGCATCAACACATGACATCATCTATGTTTGTTATAGAACTGCTGTGTGATAAGGACGAGCTCTTCAAAGTGAATTTCTGGCTATTTTGCTACATTTTGCTGCTAAGCAACGGTGTAATTAGCCCAGAGTCCTACAACAGGCTTATCAGATCTGAAGGCATTGACTTCTTTCATTTAGTAAAAACCTAAATTAATTACTGTCACTATGAACAGGTTCTGATCTTCAAACTAAAGTAAGCTGAAATAAAGACAAAGAGTTTAAACAAGTTTTTATTCTTCTCAAGCTTGTCTCCTAAACAAAGAACAAGAGTCTGCAAGACTGAATAAGAAACACACCCAAGTAGCGTGCCCACACTACAGGCAGAAGTCAGTCTTGTGCTTCAAGTACCACCTACAGAAGCAACTATAACTTAACTAAGTACAGAGAATTCTTTTTTATTAGTGATGCACGGGCTGCCTCACTAAGGGAAAGTAGCAGATGACAAAGTACAGGTTCTAAGTACATCTTCTCAGTTACAGACAAGCCTAACTTCATCATGCATTTAGATTCACAACATATTTGCAATCAGAAAAAAGCTGTTTTACATTTCATGGATGTTTTCAAAAAATATCCTCCAAGTAAATGTTAAAACAAAATGCAATTAGGGTTTACACTTTGTTCATTTAAGTAAATTGGTGTGAAATACACCAGCATGTTGGGGTCTCTCGCTGCTCAGAGTGACCCCGAGAAGAGTTCCAAAGTCTCTTTTCCCAGCCCGGCGCTTGAAGAAGGAATCAGGGCTCTTCATTTCTCAGTCTCAAGCTTGTTCATTGTATCTCATCTATAAAATTCTTTCTCCTGACCTGCTGAGGTCTGCTCAGCAAAACAGTCCAGGCACTCTGCCTGCCCCCAGGGCAGTGTTATGTCTTTATATTAAAAACTATGTATACAATGTTTACAATAACTTTCCAATACCTATCACCCATGTTAGACAGTGAGCTTCTACTCTAAACCAATCTGTAAGCGCCACCATCACAGCAGAAGATGGAGGCCAAGAAGAAGAAGGAGAAAGGCTGGACACACCCAGATCCCTCCATCTTGCCCCCCTGAATCCCCATTCTAAAAACCCCAAAATCTACTTTTTCACCTTGTGATAAATTCACTATCATTCTACCTAATTTGTCATGGCTTGCAGATCTTCATCTAAGGTTGGTAACTTGCTCCATGGGTCACAATCAAAACCACAGGCATTCTGGGCTCTGTGCCAGGGTCTCTGAGCCCCCTGGCAGGGGTCTTGGCTGCTCAGGACAGCCAGGGGGATGCCCTGGGTCCTGACAGCAGCACATTGGCTGGTGTGAACCACTATGTTTGCCCTCCTTTTCAAACGATTTATAACTATGGAAGTGAGTGATTAACAGAAACCAGTCTCTACACCATCAAGAAGCTGGACACAAGCCAGCAGCGTGGCCCTGAGGCAGAGAAGGCCAAGGCCATGCTGGCTGCTCTTGCTAGAGTGGACCCAGTAGGTTGAAGGAAGTCATTCTTCCCCTCTACTCAGCACTCCTGAGATGACATCTCTGGTTTTGGGTTTTGTCTTCCCAACACTGAACCTGGAGCAGATGCTCACCACAAACGTACAGAGCTGGAGCATGAGGCACACAAGGACCAGGCTGAGAGAGATGCCTGCCCAGGCTGAGAATCTGGGGTCAGCTTGGAGGGAAGAGGCAACAGACTCTCCTTGGAGGTGCAGAGCAAAAGAAGCAGACCCTAAGATCCCAAGTTTCTGTGAGGAAAATTCTCATTAGATCTGATCAGGAAAGTTTTCATCAATAGCAATTCAGCACTGGAACTTGTGCCCACGAGCTGTGAAGGATACTTAGAAGATGGGCACTTAGGCAAAGCCTTGGGCTACCCCATCTAAGCTTGAGATGGGATCTAACTTCCAAAGCGCATCAGCTTTGAGTGAGGGATAAGAAGCAGCCTTCAACCTAAATTATTACCCAATTCTGCACATGCAACTTTCTACTTTGTTTCCTCTGTATAAAAACACTGAAGAACAGAGAAACATCTGACGACTGATGCAGACCCTGCTCCTGCTAAAAAACTCCAGAAGAGCTAAAATTCAACAAAAAAATACAGACTTCTCAGCTGATCTGTGTCAGACTTGCTGTCCAGAGAAGGACACATTGAAACAGCCTCAATGCAATTAACCTGAAGACTTAATTTTTTTTTAACTGCTCAATTAAAAGTGCCAAGAATTGAAGTTCAATGCACAAGACTAACAGAAATTAGAGAGGATTTGGAACAAAGGGAAGAAAAAGGTAATCAGCAACAGAATTCTGCATGTCACATTTGGTGATAAACATAAATTCCCTACTGCAGCTTGTGTCTGTATAAACACTCACAGTAAAAGCAATTATGATACTTGCTGCAGCTAAAACAGAGAAATTAGCCCAAGACAAAGGACCAAAAATAGACAACAGTTGGCAACATAAATGGGGAATGCAGCTTTTAACATAAACTCTATGCCAGTCCTGCTCAATATTTCAATCTGTGAGCCAATTAAAAAGGTGACAGTTTGTAGAGAATCCAGTTTATCAGCATAATTATAAAGGAATAATTCTATTACTTTCAGAACAGGCTTAAAAAACCACCAGTATCATCTCATACCTGTTAGTAAATTTCACACCATTCTTCTGTGTATCAATGATTCCATATTTCGAATTGTTACGGAGAGCTTTTTCCTCCTTACAAGTTACCCTAAAGTGATGCCCAAACTGTGAATTTGTCTCCAGCTTGATACTTTTGCCAGCTTCCAAACCTTTCAGATGAAAACAAAGAAAAAGAAACTAGTTGTATTATCACAAATCCTGCAGCCTGTGCTATTCCTGCTCACTAGCCCTCAGTTCCCATGATTTAGCCTCTCTTACATGACCTAATTGAGTGGACCTGCTTTGGTTCTGTACAGCTATGAGAAATAAAATACCCAGACCAAACACAAATATATATGGATTTATTCTCTGCTCTTACTTTAAAGTGCTCTCAAACTGTATATTCAAATCAGGCTCTCAAAATGCAAGGACACTCTGCATTGTTGCTGTTAGCACAGCACCTTTACTTTCATGATCCTTCTACTAACACATAGCTCTGTTACAAGATTTCTCATTCCATCGCTACACAATCTTGGCTTTCCTTCTTCTCATTCAGGTATCATCTTTACATACACACACACAAAAAAATCTAAACAACAACAACAACAAAAAAGCAAGCTCTTAAAGGTGTAACCCAAAATAAGTATAGAGTTGTCAATTTTCCTTGGCATATTTGTATTAAAAGTTGATGGCTTTTTCTTTTTCTTAAAGTTGCTCTTTCAATTCATCAGCTGCACATGGAATTTTCTGCATAGGATAATCAACACTTTAAATGTCTCATTTGCTGATGAATTATATTTTGCAAGGAACATCAAAAGAAAGCTAAATGGACACTCAGGATAATGCACAGAAGGGGGGAAAAAAGGGCAGGTCCTCAAAGAATGTAAAACAGAACTAGAGCTAGCCAAGAGTTTGATGAGTTACAGTTGTACAAAATGGATTCTGTAACATATATGATCATTTCTGAAATAATTTGGAATGTTTAAAAAAAATTAAGGCAAAATTATAAGCCAACAATCCCTCTGTTTTCAACAGCTTGTACTGCAACAACCAAAGTCAGCCCAACTCAATAATAAAAAAAATGCAAATATCCTTTAACCGTTTAACTTCTTTATACCAGTTTTCATCACCTGATTGCAAAACATTTCACAAAGGGGACACGGATGAAAGGCAGTTCCAAGCCCTACCTAGCTCTTTGGCTGCAGTCTTTAGTAAGGACTGCATTTTTTCTTCCAGTTCATTCATCTTCTCTCTTAATTCTGTTAAATTAGGATCAAAAGAAGCCTTGACGAGAAATTCATGATTCTCCACCTAGAGAAAAATAACAAGAAAAAATTATATGAACATAAGCAATAAAAAAAATCTTCCTGATCATACACAGTGAAATGAATTTACTTCATAATTCACATGAAGTTTTTTATAAATATATAATGTTGTCATGCAATGTTGTTTGTGATAGTTGGTGTCTGGTTCAACTGAAAAACAAACACATCTCAAATACTTGTTTTCTCACATAATGTACTTCATACACGCAAAATATACCAATTTAACAGACTCCTTTCTGCTGAAATGGAGTTGTCTGCACATTTATTTGCAAACAAATGACTGAGCAGTAGGCAGGGCAAAAAGGGAAGCCAGAGGGAATGAAATTGTCATGTACATGATCATTTCTGCTACCCTGGACTTAGGCAGCTAATCAAGCCAGAGCATGGCGTGTTTCAAAACAAGAAGCCTTTGGAAACTGAAGTTTTTGAATCAGTAATTTCTGCCCCAAAAGAGACTCTAGAGGTTTAGGAAGGAACCTACATAGTGTCACAAAAATCCTACCAATTTCAACCCAGCTCTTGAGTTGAAAAGCAGACACGGTTCCTTCTAAGCTTAAATTTTCAGAGGCGAGGATGAAGCATTTCATCTTTTTGTTGTATTTCATCTTTTTTCTCTCCCTTCCCTGTGCTTCCACTGCCAGGTGGCTATGTACCAAAAGCACCACCAAACTTTGAAGTTGCCCTGACTTGAGGAGGAGGTTGGAGTAGATGGTTTCTCAAAGGCCTCTTATGATTCTGAGATAAATAGGAATGGAAGTGACAGTTTCTCAACTTTTATTACAGCTAGGTAAATGAATAACCATATCCCACGCTTTTTGAACTTAGATGTTTCTTTTTATATTAGAATGGATTATTGACATAATTTAGTTGCTATGGCAACCTATCCTTCAATTGCACTCAGAATAGAACTGTGTATTTTATTTGAACTCCCTCAAAATCCAAGAGGAATTTCAAGTCAAAGTTCAGATTCTAGTGTTCATAGGGACAAGGTTTATTCTTCGGGTAAAACCAGTGTTGGCTTATCTATAGACATTTTCCAGTACCTTGAAGGAGGGGAGAAATCAAACTTAACATGCCAGATTCTATGGGATTTGACTAAAAATAACTGACTTGTTATTCTGTTTAGAAGGACAACAAAACATTTTTAAAGTAGAACTTGAAAAGAAACTTGAAGAGCTGGACTATGAAGGGTGAAGGCTTAAACAGCTGTTACTTTTAAAGAAAACAGAGTCCCAGGGCACTCAAACTGCATCAACAGATGGTCTGTAACTGGTAAAAAGCTATAAATTTCTTCATTACCATACATCACAAATTACAGCAACATGTCAATCAAACAAGTCCTTCCATAAACAGTAAAATGCAGTTGATGGATGCACAACACAATACAAAGAAAGAAAACACAGTGCTCCTGCCTTTGGAGAAAAGTACGCATGTTCAAAATTTTTAACTCAAATTCAACAAATGGCCCTTCCTACCAGGTCTGGCACATGTTTAGGTAGCTCTCTTATTTCTGCAGTCAGCTGAGACCTTCACTTAGGATAATTCTAACCCCTGGTTAATAAAAAAATAAAAGAAAATCCTAAAAGACTTCCCAAGTAATGAACATATCCTAGGCTACATCTTGGATTTGAGACTTATCACTGTAACTTTAAAAATGCAAAGTGGAGAAATGACAACATTACTTCTCCACTTTTAATACTGATGAGATCTTTAAAAAATAGTTTCAGGTCCACAACATCAATGCACCCAAAGCTTTTTTCACTGCCTAGATAATTTCAGATAGTGGGTGAATATCCTGTTGAGTACCCTGATACACTAATAACAGCCTTCATATATTTCTAAATGTAGCATATATTTCTATATACAGCTAAATTATCACTAGCTACTTAATACAGATGATCAATTAAATTTAGTTCATATAGAGCAGATTGCAAAGCTCAATAAGCAACTTTAATTGCTGAGTAAATCCTGCCCACACAACATTTCATACCTTTTCCATGTCCAATGTTGTTTCTATCATCTCCAGAAACTTTGAGAAGTCAGAGCAGATATCATTAAGAGGTGTTATAAATACAGCCAACAACAACATCTGGTGAGCTCCTGTTACAAACAAACAAAAAAATTATCATTCACAAACCCCCACAGATCTACCAGAATTCACTTATCCAAGAAAAACAACACAACTGCTTAGCTGGTTAATTTTACAAAGATGGGCTATGAATATTTCACTGAAACACATGTACATTTTTCTAAAATTGGTGGGATATTTTTCTAAATATCCCATCTACATTCTGATTAAGCCTGTACCTATTCTGTCACCTTTGCTCATAACTGGGGGTATTAATTCCCTTCTACTATGAGTAAAACAACAAACAACAGTATAAAAGCAAACCTATTGTCTGCATATTACCAATTCTTGCACAGAAAAAGTTGACATGCCTTCTGCAAAAAATGTGGGTCTTATCTTCCACACTCACAGCTTTTAATTCTTCTTAATAAAATATTACATAATACTGGGAATATCTGGTAATTAAATATGGACATAGCAACTGAAGTGTATGTTATCAGCTTTTGTTTTCCACAAAAAAAGACCACATTATAACAAGGTCTTTACAGCAACTTCCTTCCACTAGACAGGAAGGCATCAAAATTAACAGAGATACTCTGTAGCACCAAGTCAAACTGCACAGAACACATATTGGCTGGAAATCCATGGAACACCAAAAGCACTGAACACCAAGAGCAGTTCAGAGTTAAATTAACATGCACAGATATTGCCAAATTTGTGAAGGAAGTATTTTCTTCAGGTACACATAAGCTACAAATAAGCACCTATATCCAGCAGCCAGCTGTGGAAACATTCTGTCAGTAAATGCATGTTTACATCTTTGCAGTCACTTCAAGTTATGATTTAATCACAGATAGATTAGCATTATTGAGTATATGATTTACAAAAAATGCCTCAAAATGAATCCAATACTATGAGCTTACACTCACTGAATTATGTACAGAATCATGCTGCTGCCTCTAATGCTTACAGACAAGGCTTTGCACATTAACAGAGAAATACAGAATTAAGCTCTGGATATTCCAGAGCCTCTCAATTTCTTGCCAGACTAAGAAAAAAGTCCTAGCCTTTCCTAAGAAAAAGTGACATAGAAATTTATAGAAATTACACAGTGATAACACAATTACCCACGTGAATCTCTCCTCTCTCAGTTGAAGTAGAAAGAAAAAGTTTGGTTTGATTTCTTTTTCTACCATACCTTTTTGCTTCCCCAGTCCCTCAAACTTTTAAAGTGAAAGCTCTAAACTGACTAATATCTATTAATAGAGAAAAAAATTACATCTTGTTGAGAGATTACTGAACTTGCAAAAATGGAGTTTTCTGCTGATTAAAAATCTTCAAAACCAAAAGATATGAAATAAAGATTGTTTTCAATTCCAAATTTCTTGCTTGCTCTCTTAATATCTTGGTTTTTTCCCTCCTGTAAGAAGACACATCTAAACCAACCTATAAAATAAAAGCAGCCAACAAAGAAGAAAGAAACTGAAGAGCAGAAAAAGTTTCATGTCCATTTTTCAGAGTGGGCTTAGCAGTTCCCAGCTGACAGAATACATGAAATGAGCTTCAATATTCTTGAATCAATGAAAAACAATTGTGCTTTAACTTAAAGTAGCTATTTTAATTTGTTTTCTTGAGTTGGGAAGTTTCATGATGCCATTTCATTATTTAAACTAGAAGGGTACACCTCAAACACCATAGGAAATGTCACATTCAAAAGTTAGAATATATTAGAATTAGAATATATTAATTTATTAAGTAAATAAAATACTGATGTATTTACATACATTCATTTATATGGGTCCAAGTGATACACTGCAAAATTTATTTTCACTTTTAATCCAACTTCAAACTTGGTATCCAGCACTTGATTGAAGGAAGTAAAACAGTGGAGTCAGTGAATAATGAGGGTTTACAGAAGTTATTTGCACATGCTTTTCTTAAAACACCTGGCATTACAAGAATATGAGCAAGAAACATCACTGAAAAATTCTAAATTAAACTCTAACATGTCTTGCACCTGTATTCATTAACTCATAGAAAAGATGCATAGTAAAAAAAAAATGCTCTTTTGCACCTACTCAACATTATTAGGGTGGAAAGTAACCACTGAGAGAAAGACTAATAGAGCTATGCACCATCAAAAGCAGAGATGCATATTGATCCCAGAGCCTATCTGTGCCCAGGTGCAGTCTTTAATTTAAACCATAATTTACTTACTGAAACACAGACAAGTGTTTATTACACATGTTAAAGACATGACTATTAATATGGTTTAAAAATGCTGTCTGGCAATTAAAACAAAACACTAATCTTCAGACTTGAAACACACAGTTAGTTTGGCAGCAAAATGACACTGCTCTATCCAGGCAAAACAGACCAATCCCAATGATTAAGTACACCAGTCATTTTGATAGTGCAATGGGAAGTGGCATGAAAGGAAAAGAACAATGGAAACTGGGATAAAATACAGTATACAGTATATACCTACAGGTAGATAATATCCATATGGTGCAACATCTGTCTAAAATACTGACTGCCTGAGACAAAGAGGACTCTGCAGAGCTAATTTGGGCTCTTCTAAAGCATTCAGCATGGTGTCACAGGAGGTGCCAAGGTGCAAGATCTATGATTTATGCCATGACCAGAGTGCAGATAAAGAGCAGATCACCCACTTGCAAAAGATGAACAGCTGAAAGGACATCAGCTCCTCCAGGGCTCACAGAATCATTTATCTTTTTAAGATGTGTGAATTCATATTAATGCAGAAAAGAAGGCTGCTTATAAATGTCACTAAAATATGCAATATGGAAGCTATCAGTAGCTTATATTGGAATAAGATAAATCAGAAATAGATCAACACCTTGAAAACTGGGCTAACAGAAATGTAAAATGTAGCACTGAGTAAGATGACACATTGATAGATAAATGTGTTTCCACTATGAGTAAGGAATAATCAGTTGGATCTGACAAAGGATGGGAAACAGCCAAGTTTGATCACAAGAGGCTGTAAGACACCAGTGCAACAGTCTGGGAAAGAACAGGACTGAAAGAAGCAGTAAGGGGTATTCAGTCACTGTATACAGTATGGGAAAAACACACCTGACACCCAGCACACAATTCCTGTATCCTGCATATTCACACACTTAAAGAGTGTTTGTTTGAGACAGGAAGGAAGATGCTTCAGCAGCTTCTTGAAGACAGAAATCTTGTAAAGGATCCAAATTTCATGCCCCAGCAATCTGAGTAATGAACAACTGCTCCCTTTTGCCAGCTAGAGCAAAATGATTTGATGACTCAGAGCTCTTTCCCATCTTATGCAGACCTCTTATGGCCAAACCAGAAAAAAGCCATCTTCACTCATCAGCCCCCGCCTCAGCTTTCACCACCCATAAAAACAAGGATTTCAACAAAACAATGCTTCATTTTGAAGGAAAGGCAGTCACAGCTGATAGCTTTGTGGTTGTTCTGTATCCCCATAGCTCTATATCCCCACAGCCATTCATAGGCAAGGGAGTTCTGAAACTGGCACATACTCAGAATTGTCAAAAATCTTTCTGACTTTCCATCCCTTGATGAGTTACAACATTCTGTACAGTCAGAAACAGAGAAATTACCAGATTCAGTCTGAATCACTCATGTACATTGAAAATTACCAGACCATTCATGTACTTTGAACAGGTGGCAAAAGTACAAAGAAAAATAAAAATAACACACCACCTATTTTAAACTATCTTTAATATACTGCTGGTGATTGCCCTAAGTCCAACTGATTCATGTGTAGAACAGGAAGAACCCTTTGCAGTCTATTAACTTTTCCATATGGTGAGCAGTTTGCCTTACACAGCTTGCTCCTCAAAACTCTAAAAATGGAATTGTTTTCCTATCCCAGTGTTATGACACAGGAACTCTGTTGATCCAAATGGCAGCTAATATAAAAGCAAGTAAAGACAGGAAGCCAGCATTCTGAACTAACACCTCAGCATAGGATGGGAATCCGAAAGCTCCATGTCAAGGTTAAAACAAGCAGAGTCTGTTTGGAAAAGCCAAATGGAGGCAACTGAGGCAGCTGAAGAGTGACACAGCTCTTTAAAAACAAAAACAAGCACAAGAGTTACATCTGTCAGTTCCTTCAGAGTTTCAGATCTAAATTGCTCTTGGAAATAACACAGCCAATAACCAAAAATTGATTTCTTTTAAGATTAATATTGTAGAAGGTTCATTACTTGAAGTTGTAAAACTGTAGTACAGAAAAGTATAAGACACTGGGGAGTTTTATTTTCTACTCAAATAGAGGAAAGAAATTTTTGTAACCATACCATTTCAAACAATATTTGTTTTTCGGGCTGTGGTGCTTGCTTTACACAAAGGGAATTTCTAACAAATTAATGGCCTTCAATAGAAATGAGCTTTCTGGTAGGTTAGAATTGCTACTGCTAAATTGAATGCTGATCTTATTCTTCATTTTCTTGGTAATACACAGAAGAAGAAAAAAAAATAGCAGCTTTTGTACTTTCTAGACTTGCTTGTCACAGCATTGTGCTTCCTACTAATGAGGACTGGAGGAAATCCTGCCATGTTACTTGTATCAAACACAGGAACGTTATGATTAAAAAAAAAGCCATTTGAGTTATACCACTAATCCTTAAACTGGGGGGATTTTGTGTGTAATTACAACCCAAAGTGGATGACAACACTATTGTATGAATGGCATCTTGTTTGTGAGATCACAGCACACACACAGTTGGTCAGGAATTCCTAGAGACAAATCCAGGTCAAAGATTCTCACACCACCACCCAACAGTTCAAGCATCCCAGCTACACACTAACTGGAACACATTTTCCTGCAAAGATTTGGCTATGAATATTCTTAAGTATCTGATTGGCATTTTGGAATTTCAGGTCATTTAAAATTCAAATGTGTTTAAAGCTTTATTCCTGCAACAAAAGCACCCAGGGAAAAAAGTCATCTTTGGAAATCTACGCTCTATTTCTTTGCATCATCAGTACACCACAAAACATTGGGAATAGATGGGGTAGCAATACCTTCATGTTTCTGTAGTGCTTGTACAACATTAGGCAGTTGATTGATAGCCTGGAACATTCTGTAACAGTCTTGTAAGTTTGCTGCTTGCCTCTGAAATTTCTTTGCCAGGCGGTTGAGGTCTGGAAAGCGACGTAACAGATCTTCCTGAAGGCACTGACGTAGCTCTGGATCCATCACAAAAGCTTCAACCAAATTCAACCTAAATGAGAAAGTCATAACCATGATTAGCATGGCACGATCTGTAATTCTTTTATGTCACCAGTTATCTGACAGTTTCTACCTGTATTTTCTCTATGGCTGTATCCACTGGTTAAGAAAAAAACCAAATGAAAACAGGACAACACATGAGCTGAGAAAGCAAGGAGATTTAACCCATGTCAAGCTTCTCTAGTTTTGAACAGTCAGGGTTTCTAATGAACAGCAATTGTTGGTATTTGCAATTGTTCCAAGTGCAAATACCAACATCTATCCTGTAGGTAAAGCTGACTCAGAACTGACTTTGAGGTTAATCCTTTCCCTTCACGAGCAAAAAAGTCTTCCAGCAGCCTATGGAAGAAGAGGTATTAAGCAGGAAAAAAAACCATTTCAGCAACATTCCCTGCTCTTCCCTTATCCAACCACCTAGTTTATCTATTGTAGAAGGTTACTGGGTTAGCCAGCCACGATTTTCCCTCTGTAAATCCATGCCAACTACTTCCAAACCACTGTTTGCCTCATGGCAGGCACTGGGGGACTGCATTCTCACCAGTGGGGGTACTGCCTGCCAGCCTTGTCACCCCTGACTCCCAGCTTGCCTTCCCTTGCTGTTGCTCCCAGACATTTTTGTTTGGTATTTTGTTTGGTTTTTTTTTTAATTTTAGGTATGGGAGCTTCAAAATAGTGAAATAAATATTCTTTAAGTGCCGAAAGGAAGCATAAATCTCAATAAGAAGTGACAGAGCATTAAATTGTACTTCTCCACTAGAAACATCTAGCACATTTTCATACATTTTTGGGGGGTTTTTGCATCAGTTAATATTGCCATCTCCACACATTTTGCATTTGCTGTTAAAAAAAGAACTCAGATATTGTTAATTTTGGAACGCTGGGAAGGTCAGTGTTCTTTGATCACACTTTCAGAACACCAAGGAACAGCTCTGCCTCCTTCAGAGACCTCCCCACATTACATACTGTGCTGATTTCTGATTAATAATATCTGTCCATATCTTTGCTTCAGCAGAGAAGTTAATTTTATCTAGAGACATGCAAGCAAGGAAAGGACAACTTCCACCACATTATCCCTGCTGCTTTGCTTACTGGCAGAAAAATACATTTGTTTCAATTACAGTAACATCTGCATTTGCAAACTGCATTGGAAATTACATTTTTTTGTCATTCTGACAGCAATCTCTACATTACAGTGCTGTGCAGAGTGCCAGACACTGGCAACACTACACAGGGGTTAACACAGTCCACTGCCTCAGGTAATTAGCAAAGCCAGGAAACAAAGGCTTTGGCTAAAGCAACACAAGAGCCCTGGACAGGTAGTGCTACATTTCTGTATACAAAAAATTCCTTCTGTTTCAAAAAGTATTCTACCCCCGCACTCCAGTGAATCTTCTGTATTATACCCCCAAAAAAAAATCACTGAAAAGATGAGAAAGGATCCTACCTCTATGTTTATCCATTAAACTACAGCCTTAATACATAAATTGAGAGATTGACATTACTGACACATAAGGGTGCTTTACTTCCAAAAGAAACATTAAAGTTTCAGCATGTACACAGAGCTTGTCAGAAATAGACAGGAAAACACTGAACATACCTACTGCAAGAACACAGAACAGGACTTGTATGAGAAACATCATAAAAGCCAAGCAATTTTCCATTCTGATCCCTGTTGGTGTTTCTGAGCACAATTTTTAGCTTTCAGACTTCTGTCAGTGGCTCGGAGGAATAACAAGAACTACACAATCTCATCACAGCAGATACATTGCCCTGTTTGTCACAAATCCCTTCCATTTACCCAGCACACCTCACTCAGGGCTCACATCACAAACTCTTCTCTCAGAAGTGCCAGCAGCAACCAGTGACCAAACACAGCTTTTAAACACCAGATATTGTTTAGATATGGAGGGAAAAAAGCAGTAAGAACTGAACCAAACTAAAGACACCTGACACAACTGCTGAACAGCCTAAAAACGAGCCCACTAACCAGATGTGCTCCTTCCCCACTAAGGGATTAGAGAAGGAACCAACTTGCCAACATGAACCTCCCCACAGGAACCAAGCAGCTTGGCCATTTTTAGTTCCTGTAATCTGGAAACAATTCCTTTGGCAAAAACAAAGCAGGATTTTATTATAAACTTCTCCATCTAGCACACCCATGTATTTCTGCTGTTAGCTTCCCTGGTCTTCAGCAGTTGCAGTCATGGCAAACACACAAAAGCTTGTACTGCCCTGATGTTATGTCCTCTCACTTCCCAGGTATTATGCAATATTTGTAAACTTATTTATTATTTCTCCACTATCAAAATATCACCACACCATCAACCCATAAAGGGGAACTAGTTGCAAAATACCTTCATATTCTATTATGAGGAAAATTGCATGAATTTCTGGTTTAAAGACACCTTACTTCACTTTAAAAAAATCCCAACATTTCTTCACTTTTAAAAAGCACCAGGAAGAAAGCAAGACACATTTGGAATGTTTATCCATTATCAAAGTGAATTTTAACCCAGAGAAATACTGTTCCTGCCTGCAGCAGGAAACAAGAACTTTCTGGGTTTATCCAACCTGCTTAAACTACTGACTACCCCATGATTTCAACTTTGAAATTTCAAGTATAAAAACTACTTTTTTTTTCTTATTTTGATGACCAATTTCACACATGCAAGAATGTGCAAAATTAAAGTTCACCATCAACATCACATGCTATCTTGCCCTCTTGTGGCTCATGTTTAAAGTCAGAGAACTTAGATTTTCCTCCAAGAGGTCCTTAGAAAATCAGTAATGCTAGCATACAGATACATGCACAGAATCACTTCTGAAAACTTACTAAATTTGCACAGCTGCTCTAAGTCATTCTAGAACATCTCAAGCACAGCTTCTGTAGCCTTGAGTTTATCTTTACCAGGATCTAGGGGGTTTTTTCCCCATTTGTGCCTTTTCCACAAAAAAACCCTTCACTTTCATCCCACTACTCCCTCAGCTTGTTCAACAGCCTCTTGGATAAGACCTGTCAAAGCCATTTTGAAAGCACTAATTTATTTTTTTCCCCTCCTCTTTTGTCCACATTGACAAGTTCAAAGATTTCTCAGATCAGCATGAACAATTTTCCTCTGCCAAAACCATGATAATTAGACTAACATTTCATGACCTTCCTGGTACTGTTCTATCTTCCCCCCTACATTTGCCAACCACAAAGATACATCTGACAGGTTTGTGTTCATGCCACATTTTGCATCACAATTTTCTGTTGGTAAGAATACATACAAGGCTGCTGAATAGAAAGGTAATGCAACCATAAGCCATGAATAATGCTCACAAGTAATAATGAAATCAAATGACAGATTGTTTTTAATATATAAAGTTCAACTAAGAGGGGAGAAAAAAAAAAGGAAATACAAAAAGAAACAAATTTTTAAAATTCCAAGAAAGTGTAACCAAACAACAGCTGACAACACTAGATAACTCATTTCTGTCACACAGCCAAAATGAAAGGAAAATAGGGCAAAACTTTCCACCCCAGATCTAAGGCAGCACAGTCAAGATAACAGAAACAATTATAAGTAGTGAAACCACACTAGAATAAAGGAAATCTGTTTCAAGACAGTTATTTAAATCTGTAAAACCAGCAAACAAGACTGCAGCAATGTAACAGAAAATCAGCACAAGTGCTTTTCTTTAATCTGGGAACAGTAACCACCTTTTATTCCTGCTAAGCACAGCCATGGCTGTTTACCAGCCTTGAATTCTGTGCTCTAAAAAGTGTCATTAGGCTTAGTGTGCTCTGGGAGACAGAGAGAGGAAAAACCCCACTCATCTCCCATGTTTCTGCTGGATATTCCAGACTCCAACTCAAAACATTCCATCTTTTCCCCAGTTTTACTCCTAGTAAGAAGCATCTCTTGAACCAGCTTCTGACAGAACGCCAATGTACCACACACACACACACACAGAAAAAGACAACAAAAATCTGTTTTTGCAATCTAATATATGTCACACACTTTCCTGAGCCTCGACACGCTGCTTCCATTCCACTCATGTCTGCATCACATCTGACATCAGAAGAGATTTCTGCTTCCCTGGCTACACCAGTGCAGCATTTTTCATCAGCATTTTAAGGTGCCTCAACATAGATGTTGCCAGGAGGGTTTAACTCTATTTCTAGATTTTTACACAGAATACCAAAGTTTAAGTTAATAGGAGAAATAGTTTAAGAAAAAAAGAAAATTGGAAAAAAAACAGGTACTAACCATGCCAGATTTGTATACAGATTTTTAAGAAGAAAGAAAATCATTGTGTTTGTAAAAATAATAACTAAACTAATAGACTAAAATAAAAGATCACAGGTAGAAGGAATAGAGTATTTATAATGCCCGAGCAGGACTGTTCAGCACCAAAAAAAACCAAAAAAAAAAAACCCCCAAAAAAACAAACAAAAAAAAAACCCCAAACAAACAAACAAACAAAACAAAAAAAAAAAAAACCAAACAAAAAAAAAAAAAAAACACAAAAAAACCCAAAAAAAAAACCAAACCAAAAAAAAACCAAACCAAAAATCCAACAAACCACTGTGCAGTAAGATTAGTTATAAAGCACCTAGAGTTTTAATCTCTCCTCCACCAACATTCTACAAAACCCTGAACAGCTCTGCACCTCTCTGTCCATGCAGGAAAGAAAACATTTCCCTCAAGCACCTCTGCTTAAAAAAAGGACTGAGGGATTTTTTTACCATTTCATGAAACTGGGATCCATATGTAATCACTAATACATATTTAATAATGAGTAATAAATATTTAGTTATTACTTCAAGGTAGTGACTTTAAATCCCAATTACTCATAGATGTTTTCAGAAAAAAAAATTGTACTAAGAATTCCACATAACACATGGGGAAAAGTGTTAATACTGAAATAAACTAAGAATGCCCTCTCTTACAGGAGAAGCTGACTTACTTTCAAGAAGACTTTGAAGTTTGTAACTCCCCTGACTATCTAACAGCTGAGTCTTCTGAAAAGCATAAATTCTCTGCCTGTTAAAGAATTTTTTTGACTGCAGATTAAGACCAACTTTCCTGACCAACTGTTCTACTTGATTATGCAGAATTTTAATCAAGAAATACCACTTACAAAAGCAGCATATTAAGGACTGCTTTAAAATATACTGAGACTTTCATCTCACCACGAGTTTCAGAATATGCACAGCTGCATCACTTTAATTTCATATTTTCCTTATACAAAGGAAAGTGGAAAAACACCTCACACACCATTATTTTGTTTCCCTCAGGTTTCTCTCAAACTCAGATCTTTTCTTAACCCAATGTAGCCAAAGCAAATCCTCCCTGGACATGCTTAACCTAGACATGTAAAATGATACCCACCACCTTACCTGCTCTAATTGGGTTTTCTTTTTCACACAAGGCACACAGTATTTTAACACCCTGGAGGCAGCCCAGACCACAGCAAGTTGCTGTAGTAGACAAATATGCCAAATTCTCTTTCTCCAACCAGAAATAAGCAAGGCACTGTCCCCTAAGGTCCCTTTATAAACTTCTCCTGGTGACCAAGTGGTTCCCTAAACAATCATCTCTCTCCCAAAAATCAGCCATAATCCAGCTTGCTGCCTCAGCTAAGCAGTAGAGACCTTAAATTTACAAAGCTCTTTTCATGCCAAAGAATTTCAGTATGCTTTACAGCCCTTGAAGCATTAAGGCAGACACCTAAGATTGGCACATCGGAGCCTAAATCCAAAATCTGAACCCTGATAACTAAAAATTACTTTAGTAATTCAGCACACAGCAGCATAAAAATCACACTGACCATCCCAGGTCATTTTGCCTCAGACAATCAGAGCTGTTGCACGCATTTATAAAAATAACATCCAAAATTTCTCAGATGGGCACAAAGAAATAACAATGCAAAATAGCTAGGCAACCCACACATGCTTTTGGAAGTGCTTAGTTATGCATAAAAGACTTTTTTTTATGAAACTAGAGCAGTCTTTGCAAACAATTAGAAAGAAATGTAACACAAACCCTGAGGAATAAAGAACCAGCAGCTTTAGAGAGACAAATAGCATCAAAAGCCATTTTATTTTAGTCATACATCATAGGCTTAGGATCACTGATCTCAGTCCCCACTCAGCACATACTGGAGCCTTTGCACAGCCAGAAATTGCTCTGGTTTCTGGCAGCTCCAGCTGATGGCAACATTTACCCAAGCCACAGGAATAACCTTGGAAGGGGCTCACAACAGGTTCCAGTTCCTCCAGTACTTTGAGGACACTAGATCTGAATCCAGGTTTTTGATTCCCAAGGAACTCAGAATGTTGCTTTCTGGATAAGTACATACACCTCTCCAGCACTTGTTACATATGAGACAGACTATCTCAAGCAAGGGGTCAGAATCTTACTGCTGTTTTAATGAAATTGTACCAATTTGGCCATCCAATATCATTCAGGGTCCAAAATCTTGTGTCTGAGTATCACAAGCTGTTCACCAGAGCAAGCTCTCCTCCAGCCCTCCCAAATTTGCATGGACACACAAGGGTCTATAAATTCAGAAACAACCCAGGCAATCCCAAGACACCCAGGTGGGAGGCTTGTGCTCAGGTATTCAAGACTTCTTCCTACTGTCTGCCAAAAAAAGAGCAGCCTGCACCTTCACAGGGACTCCCCTCCATGCTAAATGGCTCAAAACCTTTCCCACCCACCCTTGCCCAAACCTTGTCATTGTTTCCTCCTGCCACGTGAGCACAAAGCTGTTTTGTTTCCTCAGTTTCTGAATGTTTCTGTATTATCAAATTACTTCACAGCTTCCCTCCCTGAAAATCACTGTCACGACCTAAACACCCCCAAAAAGCTACACTAAAAGATAGTTGCTTACAAAAGACAACTTTGAAGCTGACAGTGAAGAAGTAGAACAGTGTATATTCTTCCTCAATCCAGAATTTGAAGTGCATTACAGTTTTATGTGAGGGATATGAAATTGCAGGCTTTTAATAAATAGGAAGATATTGTATCATACAGTAGATGAACAGAAACAGCAAACCAGGAACAAAGAGCCCCAGGGGGATGCATTTCACAGTTCACCTGTAATGCCTGTGTTCTCAGAGAGACAATGCTGTCACCCCAGGAAGATGACAGCACTCCTTGGACTCTGATCACCTCTGTAGCCTCTTATAAGATTTTGCAACCATTCACAGCTCTAGACCCAAACAGAGTACCAAAACTTCCCCTCTGCTGAAACAAAGAAGTCAGAGAGACCAAAGAGGAGCTGGCTCAGGGGTGCAGCAGATCCACAGCCCAACCACAAAGTGTGGAGGAACAAAACCTGGGAGAGGCACCTGTGGCCACCTCAGCTTGACACTGAGGGGGATGCTCCCAGCTGCAGCCCCTCCTCAAACTGTTCCAGATTGCAAGGCAAGATGTTTTCTATTACCATCTGTATGGCAGATTATCTTTTGTCAAGTGAGCAGTTTGCTTTATCTCTCTGAGTGCTCACAGTCACTCCTCCCTCAAGGGACATCTGCTGATAAGAGGCTATTGAATGTCAGTGCATGACTGATAATAACTATAACATCCCATTGGGAGATGTTCCGCCCAGAGGGAGGAGCCAAGCACTGCTACCCCGATATAATCCGGAGGTTCTGAAACACCAGCACAGCTTCTCCACTGGATTCCCAGAGGAACAGCAGCTGCCTCTTCTTCCACTGGATCTTCAGAGGAAGAATACATCCTTCTCTACAAGACCCCCTGCTCCAACAGAACCACACCTGGCACTTCAGGAGGACTGCAGCCAATTTCCAATTGGACTGCTACCAACACCCTGACCAACAAGGTGTCAGGTTGGGTTCTGACTCTGTCAGTGTTGTTCTAGTGTGCTGCATTGTTTACTTTATAATTTTATTTTTCTTCCCTATTAAAGAATTGTTATTTCGTGCTCCCATATTTTTTGCCTGAGAGCCCCTTAATTTAAAATTTATAGCAATTTGGAGGGATGGGGAGGCTCCTGCCTTCCTTAGCAGGCACCCGTCTTTCCAAACCAAGACACAAACACACATCTTCATTTGCTGTGGCTGGGTTTACTCTTCACCTCCGGCTCCCCTGAAGCACCTGACCCTGGGTGGCCCTGCCAGCTGTGGACCAGCCCAGCTGAGTCCTGATGTTGGCCTAGAGTGGCTGGGAAATGATGCCCTCAAGCCCCAGTCCCAGCAGCACTTCCAAGGTGGCAGAAAGCAGCACTGCCACCAGGAGAGGTGTGAGGTAGGGCTGCTACCACTGCTCTCCTACCTCCATATTCTCCCCACCAAGTTTTAAATGAACTAAACCAAGGATCTATCTGTAGGCATGGATCTGAAGCCCTCAGAATGCATTTAGCACTAACAACTGCCTTTCACTCCGTTGTAACAGTGCAGCTCCTCAGAACCCAGTCCTATTGTCCTTTAATCTTAAATGTAACTTGAAGAGTCCATGAATACCCTGTTTCTCACAGCCCTGCTGAAGTCTAATCCCTTGTAATACGGAGTGCAAGGTTTGAAGAGCAGCTTTAGACCCTAGGAGAGCCACAGAAATCAAACTGCACACACTTTCCAGAGCTCTGGGTACACAGTATGCTACTAAGCAGCAGCACAGATCAGGCTCCCTGCTGTTAAACCTGTAATATTCAACAATGTAAGAGAAAGCCACAGTCAAACATCAGTCTCATGCCTTTTCTAGTATCCCTAATTAGTCCCTAAACCATCCTACCATAACAATAATAATGGATATTTCTAACTTCAGGACAGTCCATTTACAGAGAAATTTTCTAATCAAATAAATGCAGTCATCCAAATAAACAGAGTTCACACTCCTGTAGATCAGTTATATTTATATAACATAAAATTAATATGGATCAGGGAAGCAACAGACTCTTCACCACCCTACATGAATTTCTGAATACACTATTTGAGTATTATGCCAAAGGCTAGAGAGCAAATTAAAGCCCTGGGGTTCTATTGGAGCACCAGGCACAAAGTAACTATTTTTTATAGAAATCAAGCATGAAAATTTTTTACAGAAATCAAGCATTGAAAACTGCATGTACTGACTATGAGGCAAGATAATAAGATCAGAATAAAAAATAAGACAGGATTATCAGGAAAGGCAGTTAAAATAATAAGAGGGTTTTTTTCTCCACAAGATACTTATCCAAGCCTGATGTTACCAATAATTCAATATTTTTGCACAAGTCATTATGAACTTTCTGACCTCAGCAGGTCAAGCAAAGTAAAGAAGAAAACAATTCTTCAGCAGAAAAATAAAATATTTGGTCTTAAATCTTGTCAGCAAAGTACCACTTGATGCAATTAAGACTTTGCTCCTGAAGCAGACTGCAGCAATATTTTCAGAGCCTGAGGGAAGCGAGTGCCTGGCATCACGCTGAGGAACATGAAATAAAGCAGCACCACAGGAGCAGAGCCCTGCTTGGCCTCCTCCAGCCAGAACTAGGAGCAAGTGCAGGACTGGGAGGCAGGCACAGAAATTCCCTACAAGAGGAGAGGGAAGAAGGGGAGGGAGGGAAGGAAGAAGGAAGGAAAGGAAGGAAAGGAAGGAAACAAAGAAGAAAGAAAGAAGAAGAAAGAAAGAAGAAGAAAGAAAGAAGAAGAAAGAAAGAAGAAGAAAGAAAGAAGAAGAAAGAAGAGGAGAGATCTTTCCATCATTCCCAAGGCAAGGCTGGCAGCAGTGCCCATTAACCAGCACCCTGCCTGTGGCCAGCAGCTGTGAGCTGTTTCACAGGAATGCAGAGGGGATCTGAGGAGCATTTCTGCAGGCAGGAGGTGACCAGAGCTTGCCAGGGCTCCCCCTGCTTCCCTCCAGGTGAGATTGAAGGCCACCCATGCCCTGCAGCAGGGACACAGGGACATCTCCCTGCCACCACCTCACGGCTGGGAGTGCTCCACATTCCCATGGCAGACCAGCCCTGGCTCAACAAAACTCAGGTCCTGAAAATATCAGAGCATTTAAAACAAGGAGTATTGCTCCTGTCTAGATTCTGAAGAAACTTTCATGCACCTGTTCATCCAAATGACACCTACACAATCACCCCAGTCACACCTCAAATCTGAACCAGGTGTCTTTTGTTTCCCACTCCTCAGCCTGGGTGTGTTACACACAGTACCAGTCACTATCTAACTGATAGACAAGGAAAACAAACCATTACTTTCTTTTCCCAGAAGCTGGATTTGCCAAATAAGAACAAAGTACTCTTTCATTATTACCAAGAACTGCCACTCAAACTAGTTTTACGTAACAGCACAAATCTAAAGAGATTGGATTCCCCTCCCCTCCTCTTTCACAGCTAAGGAATTACAAAATTATTACCCCTAATGAATGAAACAGCTCACCAGAAGAGGAACTGGCATAAAAAAGGGAAATTCTCACCTTATAGTAACACGCTACTACACAGAATGATAAACAAGTCTTCCCACCTTTTAAACATCCATGTTTATAGAAGAAAAAAAAGAGTATCAGCAAAGTTGAATTCTGAATATTCAACACAGCAAATCCTTTCCCACCTCAAACCCCACTGCAACCTTGCTGGACTAAGCAGTCTCTTACCCTCAAGGAACTGTACAGACAAAAGTGATACAAGGATAGCTCATAAAGCAAGAAATATCTCCCGAAATCTTTGTCAGAGATGTATTTTTTGTCTTCCCAATGTTTATTTCCATGCACATAGTCTTTTTCATAAAATTTTCATTGTCTGTTTTCTGTAGGAGCTAAAAATACTCTAATAGCATCTTCATGGCTAATTTGTCAGGCAAGCAGCAGGTTTATTGAGCAATGGTAGTGCACAGCTCCATTTCACAGATTCACTATTCCAATCCAAGGATAGGCAGATATCCATTCTATCCTCCTGCAGCAAGTTTGGCAATCTGACTCACAACATAAATCAAGTGGCATAATCTCCAAAATAGTCAAAGTACTGTTTGAGCTGCAGAAAACGAGCTCAAGTCAGATTATTAAATGTGAACAAATCCTGGCTTCTGGTACTTGCTGACCTGCACTTAGGATGTTCATGAGAATAGCAGCTCATGGACCAGCTGCAGAGGGGCAAAAGGATTAATTTTGGATGACAACTTTCCTCACTTTCTCATGGACTATTTTTCATCAGGTGAACAAGCCAAATCAAACTGATTTTTAGATGTGAAACAAAAAAAAAAGGAAGTAGGAGGCATGGAGTGCCCCTTCTGGCAACTGCTGAATTTTTCTGGATTATCTGCTATCCAACATGACACCTTTGGTTGTTTAAGCATGATAAACTCCCCATCAAAAGATGAAGGAGTCAGCTACAGGAACACCAGCGCCAATTGCAAGGGAGCAGGTGGCAGTACACAGCTAGGGAAGCATGACTGAACCTTTTGATTTAAAGTGATTTTAAGTGTGAGCCATCCATGAAACAATTCAGGGCCACAAGTGTCAAGGACATGAAGACAAAAAGATCCTAATTTGTATAAAGACAAGAAAAACACAGTATTTAGGCTTCCAGACAAAACAACTAAGCCCATCTTTCAGGAATTCCTAATAAACCTCCATTTCTTATATGGTAACAAAGAACAGTGAAGAGGATGGAGCAAGGACTCACCAAATACAGTCATGGGCACCTTCATTAACCCCACAGAGTGAAACTGCTCCACCCAAAACCTGCCCCAAGATGGAAATCAGCAGAAGCTGTGTCCCAGCTTAATGCCTTAAACCATGGAGGTTTTCTGCCAGTCTTGCTTTTTAATTAAATATGGTACTTTGGGATACCGTGTTAAAAGTGTATTACTGCACGGTCTCAAAGACTAGAGTCAGCTAAGGAAAAGGTATTTTCATTAATTTTTTTTTTTGTGCTTTATTCCTTACAAGTTTCCACACATTATTAAAATTAAGAGGTTACATTTATTACACTACTCCATCAACATTAATAGCCTTTTAAATTGCTAACTTGTGCATTTCTTTAAGCTTGTGCAAACTCAGAGCAAACTGAACAAGTTCTATTTCTTAGCTGTCGAAAAACAAATATTTCTTCATTTGCATTCATTCTGTACTGAAGAAACTCAAAACTGTATGTCAACAAAACATTAAAGACTCTTACAATCCTCACACATGATAAATGAAATTAAATTACAAGCCAAGACAAAATTTTCTTGCCAAGAGCTTCCATTGCAGCATCCTAACATGCCACCTTTCTAATGTTCTTGGACATAAACTAAGCAAAGCAGAAACAATAATGCGGTCACTGTTCTTTCACAGAGAACAAACCATATTTCTGTGTCCAGTGCTCAAAACACTGACTACCAAGGACACTTACAAACCTGAGAGCTTTGCACCTGTGCATATTAAGTTTCTATACATAATGGAAACTTAATGGAATGAATACCCAAACACAGATTCTAAGCAAAATTTAACTATGGCAGTAAGTGCCTTTCACCTCATTTTGGCAGGATGAGAGCCAAAGAACAGTATGGCAGCTACAGATTCACATTTCCCTAAATAAATAGCAGTTTCATCGTGTCTTACAAGTCTGAAAACCAATCTGACATTTCAATCAAATTTTAGTTTAATTTTCATTTCTGTTGAGCCTCAAAACTCAGACACAAAGGAAATGACTAAAAGCTTAATCCTTCTATTTATTTTGCATCAAGTGAGGACTCGTCAGGAAGAAGTGGGTGAGCTGGAAGTATCAATGAGGAGATACTATGACTACCTGCTCAGTGCTGCACCACTCAATGCCACCTATAATTTATAGATCTGCAACACTGATTGCTGATCCCTGACCCAGCAGACAAACGATCTGGATAACAGAATACAAACAAGCAGGATACAAACACCAACACTGTCTTTCCCACACCTGAAGGTGTCATGAAAGGAGTCTTTTTTTCAGCTCCTCAGCCAAGAAAACTAAAAATAAAGTCTTTTTGCAACACAGCAAATTAAGCCTTTGGGTAGGTTTTGAGAGCCTGGGATTTTGATGGCAATTCCTTCCTGGAGACATGGCCTGTGTGATGTGTGCTTGACTAGCAGAGCTCCAGTTTAATGTCTCTAGGCAGCACTCAACAGCAAACTCAGTTTTACAAGCAAACCCAAATAAAAACAGAGGTAAATTAGTAGTTTTGAAAACAGTAAACATAGGTGAAGAGGGTTAAAGAAGAAGCATTGAGAGATTCAAGCTCCAAACATTTCTCTAGGAAACTTGGTGATGGGTAACTTTTGGAATGACAGAGGTGACAATTTTCGAGGCTTACTGGAAGCCAACACCATTTTCATGTCACTGGAATGACAGCTTCTTTCATGGGAAATATTTATTGCACCATGATCTCCATGACAATAAGAAATCACATTTCTGTCTTCAAATCTGCTCAGATTCAATCTGTATTTCAGAAGCTTCCCTAGAGGCATTAGGAGCACTCCCAGTGCCTAAAATGCATTTTAAAGGGGTCATTTAGACAAACTCCAAGCTGGTCACATCTTCCCCTCCCTCAATGAGGACACAGCCAGCAGACACTGCTAATGCAGCTGGGCTCAGTCTGTGCCTCTGGAGAGGCCCTGAAAAGCACTGAAGGTCTCTGCAGAGCTGCTAACCAGAACAACAAAAGCAACAGAGCTTTGCAGGGACAGCTGCAGGTTAGAAAAGAACACAAAAGCAGTGAAACCTTAACAGCAGAACAGCCCCCATTGGAACTGCAGGCCTCTGGTTACTGCCCTTGCTCAAAACAAGGCTAATTTCAGCCAAACACTGAGCAAGAACAGAGATCCCCTCACCTCTCTGAGCACACATTCCAGAGTCTGACCAGCCCCATGCCTCACCCAAGGTGCTCCAAGAGAGCCAGGGCCTTAGATTATGTTTCTTCTTCTTCTTGTCTCAAGGCAACAAGCTAGGGTTGGGTTTTCTTTATTTTTTAAACAAACTGCTACTTAAATAATCATGATGCATGAAAATGTTCTACAAACTTGGAAGTTTTACCCTTCTAGCCATTTATTCACCTTGAGCTTCCCAAATGTATTACTTGCTGACTCAGCCAGAGACAGGATTTGTTTCAGCAACGTGGCCTCCATGCAGCATGATATTCAGAAACACAGGAGGAAAGCTCAAAATAGGCTTGGATCAGAGCAAGTGATGTTTGAGTACAGCCTTCAACTCCTCTGAGACCCCTGCACCTTTTCCATGGGACACAGACACATAAGAGGTTCAACCACAGTATACATAAAGCATTAAAAAGGTGAGCTGGAATCTTTTATTTATGGTGTGTTTAAATGTCAGACAGAGTTTATCCCCAAAACAGAAAAAAAATTAAATATATTCAGCATGAACTCTCTTCTCAGGACATAACAGAACAAGCTCTATTTTACACTGTGCCACATTCCTCAGACTCTCCAGTACCTGGAGAATAAACACGACATACTGAAGCTGTATTGCAGTCAATTTGGTTATGCAATTAATACTTGTATTTGCACATGCTGCCTCTGCGACTACATTTTAATTTCAAATATGCTGACTATGAGACAAGGAGCAAGAACCTCATGTACTTGCCTTCTGAACACACCACACAGGAGAAGTAGGGCTGTATTGTGTATACTTATGACTGATAATTATTTTTTTAATCAAGGAAAACCAGCTGGATACTGGCAGAACCCCAAGTCTTACAAGACAGGCAGCCATCAGGAGCCTGTTTTCTCTGCTCTCATCAGGAGCTGCTCCTGTCAGTAAACCTCATTTTATCTGAAGCATGTGCACCATGTACTTTAATTTGTGCTGTTACTGTATCAATAGTAAATATGGACTGCTGATTCAACTCTGTGTTCCATTTTTCCACAGAGGTTAACAGCACACTGCAGATTACAAACTACTGAAACAAGTGGACTCCTTTATCTCCAAAAGATGACTTGCACCACCTGCAGGTCTTAGCAGAGGGTTACAACAGTCTAACTTGCGGAGAAAAATAATAAAAAGTAAAACTTTCAGACACCAGTTTTACACTACTGGGACAACAGTTAAGTCAAACATCCCCTGTATAAGCAAAACAGGAGGCTTCCTTCAAAACAGCCACATCAGTCCAGCTGGGACAGTTCTGCTTGGTTTGAGGAGTTTTGCTCTGGTTAGTGTTAAATGGGCTCCTTCAACATGGCACACTCCAAGCTAAGAAACAATCAGTAGCTGCCCTTGATGACAAAGGAGATGTAAAGGAACAACAGTCCAGGTATTTCCTTCTCAAGCCACCTTATGCTCTAAACTGTGGCTTACAATCCTTAAAATAACCACAATATACTGTAAAGTCTTCAGAAAACAACTTGGCAACTGCGTATCTTTTAAAAGATATTTAAATCTGTCAGTACATCTCACTAACAGCTTCTCTCATCATACTTGTTCCTTGGGATTAAAAAAAGAACAGTCCTACACCCTCTGAAGAGCATAAAGTTTGGGAGGATGAAGCTTCCAAGTAAATTACATAGTTTTTATCTCACAGAATTGAGCTCATCCAGGTAGTACTTGAAAGCAAGATGCATTCAGACAGAATGCAGCAGAATAAAGTGAAAAGGTGTCTCTATGGCATTTCAGTGCCCATTAGCAGAGGTTAAAGCAAAGCACTTTTAACAAATTGCAGCTCCAAGGTCTCTGCAGCTGGGCAAGATGCAGGAGGTTATCAGTGGACTTCTTTCAAATTCATAACACTTGAATATAATGACCTTTACAGGCTTCACTAAGAGCTTAACTTTATTTAATTATTCCCCTCCTCCTTTAAATACACCTCTTCCTACATGCAGCCAACATCAGCCACAGAGAATAGCAACACAAAACACAGAGGTGACAGTAACTCTACAAAACAGGTCAAGTTACATTTTCTGCCTACAACTCAACCCCAGTTTTACAAAGAAAACACTGTATCTTCCAAACTTGGAAGATTCCTGATGTAGAATAATAAGCAAACGTGTCACACAAAAGTTACGATTTCTAATGTTGCACTTTGACATAAGAAAGCTACAAGATGGGAGTTCTAAACCTTCAAAATTTTAAAAACAACACAATCATAAAATTAAATTTAGTTCAGATATTAAGATCCAAAACTGACAGGCACAGATGATCTTGGGTATTTAATCAAGAACCAACAATGAAAGCTTTTGTAACACATGAAGAAGTAAGATACAGCATTCAACAAATCTGGGAACAAATATTTCAGTGTCACATTAACAACATTTCTAAGTGGGCTCTGATCAAGTTACTACATACCATTCTGCAAATGATGAGGAAAAGTAGAGTAGAAAAACTTGTTGAAAAGAAGCAGAATAACTCAGTCTCCAGAAATCTAGAGAGAAAACCATCATCCTGATTTTGGCTGGCACAGAGTTTACTTTTTCTCAGTAGCCGGTGCAGTGCTGTGTTTTGGGTTTTGCCTCTCCTCCCCATTCCACCAGGGAGGTGAGCAGGCAGCTCTGTGCTTAGTGCCAGCTGGACTTAAACAACTACTCTTTGCATAACTTATTTAAATATCAGCACATCCAAGCCAAGATTTCGTTTTTTGGTAGCAGGAATCTGTGCCCAAGAGCATATACAGACATATCTGCAATGCCTGATCTGAAATATGAGCCTTAGAGAATCTATCAAAGTTAAACTCAACTTTCCAGCCTCTTCTGCTTTGTCAAGATACACTTTAATACACATTTTGTAGTGCTGATTGCTACAGCTGCATGAAATTTGGTTTAAATCATTAAAAGACAGTATATATAGGAGTAGTTTAAAAAAAGGTGTAACTTGTACTTGCGGGGTGAACATACTCAAGACAAACACACACAGTAGGAACACAGCCTTTGCAGTTTTCCTCTCTGAAGGGTTGAGAATCATCTGTGAATTCTCAGCAGAGATTTACCAGATTTTCTAAGGCTTCTTATCAACTGATACTGTTATCTACTGGCAGGGCAGCCACACTGTGACAGAGGCCAAGATCAAAGGGCAAGAAAGAAAAAGCCCCCACCTTATCTAGGCATGATTAGAGTGACCTACTGTCACCAGAAGTAGCTTTCTTCTGGGAACAGGAAGATGTCACAACTGCTTAATTACTTGGGTGTTTTGTTGATTTTTTTAAACTGGTAAACTTGAAGTGACATCAAAACATTATTATACAGACTGAGCATTTGCATATGAACAAAGTCAGTAAGTGGCTGCTGCACTGCCTTAGCCTGTAGCACAGCACCATTCAGATCATCTAAACATATTGTACCTCCTCTTTAAAATGTATAATTGTAGAAAGCATTTAATTTAACAGTAACCTGCCAATTTGCATCTCAAAGAAAAATATATTCTGCTCTAAGTGCAATGCATTACAGGGTAGCACACACAGACTCCAACCACTACTATTTCTTGGTTTTAGCATTCTGTGCTTAAAAAGAAAGGGCCTTATATAAAATAGTTACTAAAGTGTTTAAGTCTATTAAACACATAATATTGTTACCTTTCTTCAATTCTGGTCTTGTCCATAAGTGGTTGTTTGATCCACTGATTAACTAGTCTTTGTCCTTGAGGGGTTCTGCATTTATTCAGCAAACCAGCTAGAGACTGTGCAGAATTTGCATTTTCCACAGAACTCTGGAAAGAATGAAATAAAAAAAAAAATAAGGGAACAGAAGGAAAAAAAAATTAGTTACTGAAGTTTACTGACACCCACTGAATGACACACAGCTATTTAGGAACAGAACATGCTTTTTTTTCCATTAAACTTGGCACCCACCAAAACTGGTAAATGAAACAGGGCAGCATTAAAGTACTTACACTCTGGTCCCTGGAACATGGGAAGGAAGTAGGTTTGTCTATTTTGGAACCAATCCTGACTGAACAGCAAAGTTAAAAGTGTACTTAGTCATGGGGCAGTTTGCACTTTGAGTAGCAAAAGTGGAAATACATCTACATATTTGCTAGTTTGCTCTTCTCAAGGTCAAAAATTAGGGGTGCTGTCCATCACAAAAAAGCAGCAAGAAATAGGATTTGAGTTCAAGGGGTTTGGTTTGAGAACTTTGGGGGTTGCTGGGAGGGGAACAACACAACAGAATCAGGCAGTGGGGAAGAACAGTTACTTGAATTCTTTCAAGCTTCCCCAGATCATCTCTACAGTGCTATAAACACCTCTAAACTAAGCTCTGTTCAAATTACAGTTCATTACCCATAATTCAGGTTTAATATTAGCTGGACTCCAGACAGCCTTTTGGGAATTTTTGTTGTGGTATGATTTGGTTTTTGCACAAACAGCTACAAAGCAAAAAATTTGGTAAATATTGAACAAACAAGTTTGTTTCAACTCTTGACTTTGAAATTAAAATCTCAACCCCCTCTTCACAAGAAAAGCTGCAATTAAAACAGCAGGCAAGCATTCAACCAGGAGTGAGTCTGGATGCTCCTGTATGTAGAACTGCAGTCACAAGAACAGGAAATGAATGCCATGAGAAGCAATATTGACACATTCAGCCCCTGGAATGTCTGATATCTAAAGTGTATGGGTCTATTCTCAGTGTTCTGGGCAGTATGAGATACTAAAAATTTCAGAATGTAAGAAAGTGTCACAGAACACAGACATATACACAAATTACCTACTTCAGCACATCCAGTGTTTAGGATTACATTCCATACCACCAACTGCATCTGCAGCACCATAAGATCTTTACCTACACACCTCACAGAGCAACTCAAACTACAAAATAATTTGACTTTGCTTTACTGCTGTCCAAAAACCTCCCCACACACATCCTACCATGCAGGCAGCTTCCTGCTCCACGGAAAAACCTTTGTTCCAAGGCTCACAGCCCCTGAAGACACAGGAGCATATCTCCTATCACAAAACATGTAACACCTGCAAGGACTTGTAAAGGAATGTAGCTAAAACAGAACTTCCTAGAACACCCTCCATAAAGCTTGAGAAGAAATGTAATTTTTGCTTCATTCCCTAGAGAGGCACACAGCAGCAGGAGATAAAAAAAAAAATTGAAAAAATTCAGAACACCTCTCTTCAGGGGCTAACCAGCTCAGATGCTGAATATATGCTCTCTTTTCCTGCAGAAATTCCTCCAAAGTAAACAAGGGCCATAATCTGTTTTCCTGCAGAAATTCCTCCAAAGTAAAGAGGGGCCATAATCTGCAATATCTTCCTATAAATCTGAAATGCAAGCAGATTAGGTCCAAGCAAAGATTATTAAGCAGGGCTTACTAAAGTGGAAACAGAGGAGAAAAGCTGATACAACACACCACTTTGAGTCCATGCTTTCCTCTAACTGCAGAAATGGGCAAAGCAGGAAAACAGACTTGGCAAGAGGTATGAAGGAGTCCGTCAATCTGTCTGGATTTGTAGAAAATGTGTGTAAAAAAGGTAAAACTGACATCAAAACATGACAGTTAACATGACATGGTGCTTTCAGAATGTTCTCAAGTGCTGTCCTGTTCACTGCCAGCCCTGCCTTCCTGACACCACTGGCACTGCTCCTGTCATGTGTTACATGTTCCAGTAACACCATCTAACTGAAATTTGCATTCTTTTCCCAAGAACAGCACTACTGTGGCCACTTCCTACCTCCTTGATAATCCTCCCTCTCCTTCTACATTTAAAATAAACCAACAAGAAACAAAAATTAAAAAGGTGGTAAGAGTATCTAAATGTTTAAAACAGACATTGCAGGAGAGTAACTGAGAACAAAGCTAAAATGTAGAAGTTGCCATTAATCAGGATCTGGGGAATTGCAGTTGGGCAGCCAGGCTCATTATCAAGCAGCTCAGTAATTATTTTGAAAACCAGTTACTAACTCAAGTAGGTATTTCTTACCTGAAAAAGGTTGAGGGCTTGAACAGCTGCATTGTCTAGAACCATATATTGACTAAGATCAAAGGTAGTCAGTTCAAACTGTCCAAAATTAGACTCGTCTGACAGCAACTCCAAAAACTTGATAACAGCTGACAAAGACGAAACAGCAACCTGAAGTTGTTTTAAAAAAACACATTCTAGTTAGAAACACCCATGAATCCAAGAGGATTTGATAAATGCTCCTAGAAAATTACAGCTGGGGAGGACTCTGAGCCATGCCAACTCTGGCAGGGCTATGAGAGACTCATCCTGTTTGACAAGACTTCATTTCCATAGGGGTGTTCTACGTCTTTCTAGGCAGGTGCAGGAACAACACACGAGCCATCTGCATAATCTGATCAACAAAATGTGAAGTTGCACACCTTGCCAGCTTCCCAAAGCTGTTATCAGGATGCTTCCAGCTCAGGAACACAAACAAGTTATACTGCACAGATCAGTGAGATATGCTGGATCATCTCAGGACATGGTTTCAGGGTTAGTTTTCAGCCAGAACAAGCATCTGCTCTGACTCACTGCACAGCACTGCTGAGTGCCAGCACAAAAGAGAGGCAGCAGCACAACTGACTTGTTCAGCTGCAACACACTTCAAACAACTCTAATCTGTTATGAAATGACACGTTAAGAGAGGATAATTGTGAACCTTACACCTGCAGTGAGCATCAGCAATGAGGGGCATTTTCAAACTTGTTTATCTCAACAACTTGCCTCTTGTTTGCAGCTAAGAATAAACATGCAGGCACTAAATCATATACTTAAGCTGTTAAGACAAAACAAAAATATTATCATAAACATTACTCTGTTTTCAAATACCAATTTTCCTGTCATGCAAAATAACCACAGTATTGTATTTCAGTCCTTAGGCTAGACAGAATATGAACAGGAGGCACCTCTTCTGCAGCCTATTTGCTTACCTATTAGAGTTTCTCCTTTAAAGCCATAAGTGAATGTTTTTTCCCATTTCCTCCAGGAGCCCTGGTATCCAGCTCTGACAGAGAGCAAGCTGAGCAGAACCGCTGAACACTTCAGCAAGAATGTAGAGGAGATCAGCTCCCATTAGGTGCACACACCACTCCACTTTTTAAAGAGAGGCACATTGAACACTGCTCACCTGCTTTTCCATCTCTGGCAGTGCTGCACTGTTCAGCTGCTCTTCCTTTTTTGATTTCAACAAGCGGTTGAGATCCTGAACAATATCTTTTGTTGTGAAATCTGCCTTCTTCCTGTCTGTAATCAGGATTCCTCCCCTCTGAATGACCTGTTGTTCACAAACACACACAGTTATCCATTCATTTCAATATTTAAGGGACAGATGCTGACCACATAGAAGCAAACCCTGAAGTGATACTTATTTACTGCTAGGCTGCACGGAGAGGAATGACAGGCAAGATTTTAGAATTTTTATTGATTAAAGGGCAAATAAATCAATTTTGTATGCATAAATCATAACTTCCTTGAATTAAGATATTGGTCCGTGGTTTTTCCACAAATCAGAGCCTGGCTAAAAAAACAGAACTGAGCTTTTTAGAGGTTCTGTCTGTCAGCTACAGTGGTTCCCTTACTTGTCTGAGTTTCCCCATCTCTCCTGCAGTCTCTCCTCCTGGCAGCACACACTCCTTCGGGCCCAGCTGAACCAGTAGAGCTTCAAGGTTGGAGAACTGATCATTATCTGGGAACTCACAAACACTCAATTTTCTCAGTGTAGTGTCGACATAGCCCACTCCTACCACCCTCTGTCCATCAGCAGCAGACAGCTTCACCCCCACAACCCCAATGGCTGTGGACATGTCATTGTTGGCAAAGAGAATGTCCTCAAACTGGGCAAGATTTCCTGGAGAACCCTAGTGAGAAAAAGTGAAATGCTTATTAAAAGAATTGTACACACACACTTGCTTTCTTTCTTTCAAAATAACAACTCATCAAACTAAGTACTGCACAGTCCATTCATATCAAATACACAGCTATTCTGGTTTTTAACCATTTGAATTTAACATATCACCTACAGAGAGGAAAGCACTTCAGGTTTCCTTTATTTCCCAACATAAGGCAAGCTCCTTCAGCCTTAGAGCAGTAGAAAATACAGCAACATGCATAACAGCTATATAACCAATATAAAACAATCAGGTGTGACTTTTCATCATCAGTCCCTCAAAATCCCAAAACTCCAAGCAGGAAAAAGCTATGGGGCTTTTTTCTTTCATCTCACAACTATAAAAAAAGGTTGAAAATTGTACCTTGTAAGCCAAATACCAGTCATTTTCTTTGACAGATTTGCTCCCTGCTTTGTTCTTGTAAACTTCGACTCTGTAATGACGAACCAGAAGCAGGTCCCTCACAAAGGATTCAAAGTTCATTTTACTAAGCACAACACTCTCAAGCTTCTCAGTTCCTAAAAAAAAAAAAAAAAAAAAAAAAAAAAAAGAAAAAGAAAATTATGAGACAGCTGAATTTGTTCATAAAGCTTATTTTCTTATTTTCTGTAACCAAAATCCCCAAGAACAGCCTTCAGAAGACACTGTCTTAACATCAAAGAAGCAAACATGTAGAACTCATGAAACAACACAAAACCACAACATTAAACATTAAATGAAGAAAGCATTCTCTCTCTCCAAATAAAAACAATGTTCGATTCCTAATTTCACTTAATAAATATAATATATAAATCATATAGTATAATATAATATATAATGTATAATATTCTCATCAATATATACAAATATATACAAAGGGATACGTTCCTCTCACTCTTCCCTTCTGTCCTGAACCAGGACACCTTCTCACAATATTCTTGACTTGGTTTACTAATTAATATTTCTCACATTTTGATTTAATGAGGATTAGAAGTCTGCTACAGCTTCTCCTGCTGCACATCTTGTCTTTCCTGAATAAGCAGCTTCTGTTGACAGAAGAGACTGCCACCCTATTCACACTCACACAACACTTGTGCCAAGACACTTCTCTCTCATCATAATTTATCCAGTAAAAACAACACATCATCAAAAACAAAAATTAACAGTTTTCATTAAAACCTAACTTAGAAATTGCCTAATTGACATTTTTCTTGCTTCTGCTCCTGTATGTGCAAGCAGATGATGCAGCTGAACAAATTTAATTCCATGAAGCTGCCCAGAGGAGCAACACCACTTCCACCTCCCCAACTCCAGCAGCAGCCTACTCACAGAACAAGGTAATTCCACTGCTGAGCACATGGGGATTGCAGGTGAGTACATTAAGCTTTCTGCCAGGCTGGGAAGTGGAAATAACTCAGAATGGCATCAGACACACCGGAGTTAGGTGAGGCACCAAGTAAGCACAAGCAACAGGGAGTATCACATCTCTCTTTTAGCAGCATGCCTTAATCACATTTGAGGCTCTTCCTCCCTTTCCATCAAAGATGTTAAACAGCAAACTTCCACTCCCATAGGTGTGGACTTATGGGTTTATTTTAAATAGGGTTTTTTCATTTTCTTTCCTCAAACATCTAGTAAGATTTTTTGAAACAGATAAAAGAACCCTTATTTTACATATATTCTCTTTCCCAGGGCAGAACTGTCCCAACAAAGCACAATTTTACTTATTTTTTCGTTGAAACAATACAATACACTAGCAGGGGGTAGAGAGCAGCTGAAGTTCATGTGTACTTTGAAATCATCTTGAAAGCAACAAGTGCAGTTTTATGCTTTTAGTTGGATATGGTAGATAAGGCTTTAGAGGGTTTAAAACTGGAGCTGGTAGTCACATGACTACAAAATCATGTACAATAACTGCAAAATAACTTCCAAATTGAATACAACAATAATACTGATGCATGCTTCCAGTCTGGAAAACACATCAAGCTTTGGGGAGAGCTGGGGTATTTAAATGTTGGGGTTTTTTACCTGTGACCTCATCAGTCACAATAGAAAGGAAAAAGCATATGAGAATGTCATGTTTTTAATGCTGTTGCTCACGCAAAAAAAATTTTGATTCATTAAAAGAGGTTTTATTCTGCAAAACCTGAGCCAATAACTCAGATAACACAGTAACTCAATAACTCAGCAGCACTGTGTTCTCCGAGATTAAGGCCAATACTAAGGTTTGTACCTTCCGACAAGATAATTTATCTTGATGCTCTTACACCCACATCTGCAAGCTGCACTGCCTTATACCAAGTGATAAACGAAAAGCAGCACGGGGTGGATGGAAAAGAAAATCTCACAAAACACACAGAAACACGTGAAAGTAAAGAACTGTTCTCAGCGATTCCCGGCCTCCATGAACCAGAGCGGACACGGGACACGGCCACCTCTCAGCATCTCCCTTCCCGCATCCATCCGCGGGAAAGGACCGGCAGCACCGAGAGGGCGGGAAAGGACCGGCAGCACCGCCCACCCCGGCCTGAGCCCACGCCAGCCCCGCAACGTCACCGTGAGCCCGATCCTTGTGACACCCGCACGCCTCGGCCTTGGCAAGGGGGCATCGCCTGCCAGGGCCTCCCGGGGGTG
>NW_005054671.1:69472-70959 GCF_000277835.1 Geospiza fortis | reverse complement strand
CCGGAGCTCCGCGCTGCCGAAATTAATCTCGGAGTTACAGAATTGTGAAAAGCGCGTGGCTCTACGCATATATTTACTATATGTGTTTTGTTGTATTGATTAGAAGTGCTGTATTAACATTTTAATAGTGTGGTAAGTGTGGCTTTGTAGGTAAAAGGTAACTTTTGTAGTTAAAATAGGACCTATCTATGTGGGATATTTTTTAAAGAAAGGAATGAGGTACTCGCACCGAGATAGAAGCCACAGGACACCTAAATCTTTCCGAGAAAGAGAATTTATTGCTCCATTATCAGAAGAAACTAACTTCTTCCTGCCTCGCTCAGCCATGAAGACGCCGTCAGGTTTAAGAGGAAGAAGTTGATGCTGACCAGAGAGAATCCTGTGTTTGAATGGAATTTATGCAGCATGTATGACAAGTATGAATATTTAATGGACTGTTGTTTTTAAAGGTTAATCTTCTGTTAACGTGTGTCCTTTTTCAGGCTTGTGCTGCCCAGAAAAAGGTACCTGGACATGTAACTCTTTGTTTCTATTGTCTCATATTGTCCTAATCCGAATTGTCCAAACTATTATTACTCTGATTATATTGCTATTTTTATAACCATTTTATTACTATAAAACTTTTAAAATTTTAGAAACAAGTGATTGGCGTTTTTCACAAGAATCCTTTGGGCTGGAAAACACCTCTGGGAGCATCGAGCCCAAGCTGTGAGCAGACACTGCTGTGTGGAGCCAACCATGGCACCAAGTGCCGCGTGGAGCCTTCCCTTAAACACCTCCGGGCATGGGGTAGAACTCCTCAAATGCCCAAGGTTATGCTGGACACCAGGGTGCCCCAGGCAGCCGTGCCAGTTGGTCACTGCCATGAGGTCTCCATGAGGAGAGGAGTGTCCTGTGCGGGTGTTAGCCTTCAGGAGCACAAAATCACAGAATGATTATATGCAGGTGCTTTTATTAAGAGCTCTGGGTGTCAGGGGTAATGACCCAAATCTGACTCTGACAGGGTTTCAGGCTGAATATGTTTTATATTCTATTATATTCTATTTATTTTATTTTATTGATATTATATGTATTGGAATATTTATACTCTAACTTACATATTAATTATTAAACTTACATTGTTCTGTTGTATACATTGATTTCATCTAAGCACGGATTTCTCGTGATCCCCCTCAAACCTCTAACATAGTTTCTCATAATTCTTTGAACAATAATTATATCTAATCACATGTAACAGTTATATCATTTATCAAATACTGAAACTACACAGGTGTAGTTTCACATGATCTAGCAAATACAAGGCCTAACTTTTCCAGGGCCTACCTTTAACATTTTCCCAGGGCCTACTAAGCCTAACTTTCTTTCTAGCTCCCTGAATTTTCTGTGATTTTAAAATCTTTTACTGTCACGGGCTGCCACAAGGCGAGTGCTGCAGCAGAGGCTGAGAGCAGGGCTGTCACCCGGGTCAGTCACACTGCCAGGGGCTG
>NW_005054671.1:56435-69431 GCF_000277835.1 Geospiza fortis | reverse complement strand
AGGGACCCCCTGTGCTCCCTCCAGCACAGAGACAGCAGCTCTTGCTCTCCTGCCACAGGGGTTGCTCCTTCCAGGCAGCACAAGGAACAAAAAACCCAAGGTTTGACCCTCATTGACACTCAGGGGTTACCCAGGCCAGGGACAGAAAGGGCAGGGACTGTCCTGTGGCGCTCAGAGGTATCCTGAGCTCTGGCTACAAGGTGGCCCTCATGTCCAGAATGCTTTAGGGTTTTGATTTTTCATGCTCTTTTCATGGCAGTGCCCTAAGCATTTTTCTTTTTTGTTTTGTTTGCCTGTTTTATCTGTACTATAAAGGCACAAAGGAGTAGAAACAATTTAGATGACAATCTTTCTTTTGGTGATTATTGTCGAAGAATAATGAGAAATGCCATGTTTCATCAGCTAAGTCGACTATTCTTGGAAACTCCTCTTACCTTGCACTGCTTTTCATCTTTCCAATCAGAAACCGTGGTATCCCCATTCCCAAATTCTTGTATCCTAATCCAGCTGCCTGCACACTATCACCTATTGACAAAACACATCTATTTTGCCTCAGGATTTCTTGCATAAATGTGATGTTCTGGTTTGTGTACCTTGTAGAGGACATCCCCTTGTTTGCCCACTGTTGCTTTCTCTCTCATGTCTTCCCTATGTTAGTCAGCTTCTCAAAACTCATCTCCCATCCTTCCTTTCTTCCTCCCTCCCTCCCATCTGTCTCCAGCTAAGGAATGCTTTTGGGACCTCTGCTTCTAGATTTTCTCACCTGGCTTCTCTCTTCTTTGCAATTGGTGAATCAATGTGCTCATCTTTAATATTTCTTGGTGTCAATAGTAACTTTTCCAAAAGGCCCTCATATGCCAAATTAAGAACTACATCAGGTTTTTACACTAAACTGGCTTTTTACTGGGCCACCCTGGTCTGAAGGTGTTGCCATGTGCTGCGTGTTCCACCTCAGGGAATGCTTTGGTGTCCCCACCTCATTCCTGCCCAGCGTCACTCTTGGCTTCCCATCCACACTTCAGCCTTCCCCTCCCAAAACCCAGTGCTGTGCCCCTGAGGAAACACAGCTTTTCCAGCAACGGCCTTCAAACTCCTTCTGTAAGTGTATTTGCTGAAGGATCACAGGTGGTTCTTGTGGTGAAGAAGAATCCAGTCTACATTAAATTCCCTTAGGAAGGAAGGAGCAAAGTAGGCAGGTCTCTAGAGTTCTGACAGCTTTGTAGTAGCCCAAAATCTTCCTCTTATCTCCATAACAATTGTAAAAAGACACTGCTAAGCCAAATGACATTTGACAGGCCAAAGGTATTTATTTTGAGTATGAATAAGTATGAATAAGTGAATTTTCAGAAGCAGCTAAACTATCTGGTCCGATCCTTCCCTCCACCATAAGTTTTTGCTTGCAGCAATACTCACATGGTAAACCCAGCCCCAAGAGCTGTCATTTAGCAAGTACATTGCCTTGGGAATGCACTCACAGTGTCAGGCAGCCTTGCCAAGCATCAGGTCAGCCCAGAACGCACATTTTGACTATATGGGGCAGCTTGTCTTTGCACACACTGATGATTGCAGATAAGGCAGGAGATAGGACAGGGAGAAATGGAGTGTCCCATACAAACATCTGGAGGTGGGGTGGACTCCAGGGACCTCATTGTCATCTTCAAAAGCAGTGAAATAATGCCTGCTAAGCTGTTATTGCTGCGTGTTTCAGTGTTTCTCAGCCATGGGCTGGTTGTACATTGTGAAAAATGCCAATCACTTGTTTTTAAAATTTTAAAAGTTTAATAGTAATAAAATGGTTATAAAAATAGTAATACAATTAGAGTAATAATAATTTGGACAATTTGAATTAGGACAATACGAGACAATAGAAACAAAGAGTTAGAGACGTCCAGGTACCTTTTTCTGGGCAACATAAGCCTGAAAAAGGACGCATGCTAACAGAGGATTAACCCTTAAAACCAATAAACTGTTGCATATTCATACACCTCATACATGATGCATAAATTCCATTCAAACACAGGATTCTGTCTGGTCAGTGCCAGCTTCTTCCTCTTAATCCTGACGGCATCTTCATGACTGAGCGAGCCAGGAAGAAGTTCATTGGTTCTGATAAGAGAACAATAAATTATCTTTCTCTGAAAGATTTAGGTGTCCTGTGGCTGCTATCTCACTGCGAGTCCTTTCTTGAAAAAAAAAGTATCCTACACAGCATAGTTTCTCTTTTAACATTTTGTTACAACCTAAAACTATATTTAACACACTACTTAAGAGAATTAATACAGCATAACTTTCGAACACAACACATATAATACTCATTTTAATATTTGCGGAAAGCCAATTATAAAATAGGCATTTTTCACACCCTCCTCGTCCAGCCCTTGCTCGGGACAGCTCCGCAGGCTCCACTCGCAGCGAGCCCCGCCCAAAGCGGCCGCTGCTGCCCCGAGCCATGCCCGCAGCCCTGAGCAGCATCCGTGCTGTGGCATCCCATCCCTAGCACAGAACACCCCAGCACCCTGCTATAGAAGGATAATGAGATGATTGGCTCTCGCAATTAAAAGATAACTGTTGTGTGAATGTTAAGAAAAGCTTTAGTGATGTATAGTTGTGTTATTGTAGTTTAGATGTCCACTGTTCTCCCCATAGTTCCCTTTCTCCCCCTGTATTGTTGCCATCAGACAGCCTGGGTTGTCTAGGACAGGCAAAAAAGAAGATGTGCACGTGTGCCTCTTGCATGGGGCAGTTGGGAATGGAAAATGTGAAAAAAGCCAATCACTTGTTTTTAAATTTTTAAAAGTTTAATAGTAATAAAAGGGTTATAAAAAGAGTAATACAATTAGAATAATAATAATTTGGACAATTTGAATTAGGACAATATGAGACAATAGAAACAAAGAGTTATGGACATACGGTACCTCTTTCTGGGCAACATAAGCCTGAAAAATGACACACGTTAGCAGAGGATTAACCCTTAAAAGCAACAGCCTGTTGCATATTCATACACCTCATACATGATGCATAAATTCCATTCAAACATAGGAGTCTGTCAGTGTCAGCTTCTTCCTCTTAATCCTAACGGCATCTTCATGGCTGAACGGAGCAGGAAGAAGTTCATTTCTACTGATAATGGGCCAATAAATTCTCTTTCTCTGAAAGATTTAGGTGTCCTGTGGCTGCTATCTCACTACGACTCCTTTCTTAAAAAAAAAGTATCCTGCATAACATAGTTTCTATTGTAACATTTTGTTATAGCCTAAAACTATATTTAACACATTACTTGAGAGAATGAATACAGCATTACTTTCTAGCACAACACATATAATATTCGTTTTAATATTTGCTAAAAGCCAATCATAAAATACACATTTTTCACAGAAAAGCTTGTTGCTTAGGGGGTGTGGCATGGCAACACCTGACTTACAAGAAAGCAGTTTCCACGGATAAATGGCAAAGAAGAGCTTACTGACAGACTTTGGGAAGGGCCAGGGCTGGCTGATGCAACCCCCAGGGGTATAAAAGACTGAGCATCCACCTTGAAGATGAAGTGGCTGTGTGGTATGTACAAGGGGCAGCTCCCAGCACTGCAGCTTTTTCCTTATGTAGTCCTTTGTTGTATTTTTGTTAAGGTTTAATAAACCTTTTTAAATTTTCAAAGTTTAAAATTGTGACAATTTTAAACTTTGTCTCTCACAACCCATCACCTTCCCCTGGAGCCCGTGCCTGTTTCTGTGTGCCATTGTTCTTCCTGGGCAGCTCCACACAGCTCAGCTCTGAGCTGGGACCTTTTATTTTCCCTGTGCTGTAGCAGAACACTCCCTGCTTTTCCCCTTGCCTGTCAGCAGTGACAGGAATGAGATGTCTGTAATTGTTATGCCCTTGGCAGGTGGAAAACTGCTGTTAATCTAGATCTGGATTAATTTTTTTGCCTTTGTGGCCATGATATTTCACAAAAAATCTTTTTGCTAGAATTTTTCTCCTGAGAAGCTGGGAGGCCTCAGAAACAAAATGTAAACAATGATTATCTGCTGCTGTGGAATGTGACAAGTGGATCTGTGATTGGTCTCATGTGGTTGTTTCTAATTAATGGCCAATCACAGTCCAGCTGTCTTGGACTCTCTGGTCAGTCACAAGATTTTATTATCATTCCATTCTTTTCCTTTGCTTGCAAGCCTTCTGATGAAATCCTTTCTTCTATTATTTTAGTATAGTTTTAATATATCATTTTCTTTTAATATATATATAATAAATCAGCCTTCTGAAATAAGGAGTCAGATTCTCGTCTCTTCCCTCGTCCTGGGACACCTGTGAACACCGCCACAAACCTTCTTAGGCATAAGTAGCATATAAAGGAAAGTTACAATTGGTTTTCAGTTAGGAAAATGGATGTCCTTTAACCACTTTACAGGGAAAAAAAAGAGAAAAAAATACATTATTTTTCACCAGTGGTTGATTGATATCAGCTGTGATCAGTGGCAGCTCTAATGCCTTTGAGCTGGTGGGGATGTCACCAGAGAATCTGGTATCAGATTGATATGTATCTGTGTGTGCACACGTTGTGCAGCAGAGACTTAACACTAACAGGATAAGAATATTTAGATAACGTAAGTTTGAAAACAGAAAATATGGCTCTTGCCTTGTAGAGAACCTTTTAACTTTCTTTTGTTTACTTTTTTCACTCAGATTTGGCACAGCCATGCTCTACTTGGCAGGAAAGGGTGAATTCTGCAGTGTGTTTTGAGGATAGTAGAGGAAAAAAAAATCTCTTCTTACGTGTGTGAGGTTTTCACACACTCTGAACTGGTCAGCATTTCCTCCACCATCACAGACCACCTCCTTTTTGTGCATGTCTGCCCTCGCATGTCCCTGCTGAGACGAGGATTTTAACAAAGTTCATAAAAATCTCTGGGTTTGGGATCAACTATTCCCAACACACAGGGCACCCCTGCAGTGTGCCTGACTGCCTGCATGCCCTGGGATGGACCTGGACCAGACTGCAGCCTCTCCTGGGAGCTGCTAGAATTCCCTGACTAGCACTTGTGAAGCTGGAGCAGCAGAGCTGCTAGCATTTTTATTTTCCTAGAATATTTTTCTGGCTATTTCATGTCATCCAAAGTCACTGTATTCTGGTGGTCAAAGTCCAGCAGGTGAGGATATAAATAAACATGGTTCACAAACAGTGTTATTTCTCTTACCAAACTACTCTGGCTGTTCAGAGGGTAATGGGTACAGTACTGTCAACAGACCCCACACATGCAACACTGACCTTTCATTTTCTAGCTGTGGAAACTGTGCTTTGGCATTACTCAGGTCTTAGAATAAAGTTGTATAGACTTTATTGGTCATGCTTTTTCAAATATATTATTAGCATACCCTCTTCTAAAAAGTCTGTCATTGTCTTTATGGAAACATATATTTAATTTTGCTCTGCAGTAATAATAATAATACATATTTGCTAGTGTAATAATTCATAAGGAAGTAATAGATTTGCACTTGCCTATACAAACACTATTTTCCCATGTTGTACATAGGCACCAAGATATGTATTATTACTAGGGTTTCTTGCAGTTTGTGTCTATCCCTCTCTGTAACACAAAACCCCTCATTTATCCAGTCTTAATACACTTTCAATCTGCCCCTCACATGCTTTCTCAAAATTGACATTATGTGAAAAGAGAGGAAATGTCGTATCTCAACTTTGTGTAGAGCTTCAGATTTTAAAAATATGCTCCTTCACGTAAGGAAGTTAATGAATAAGGCAAACAGAAGTATCAAAATATTTACCTAGTTAAATATTGATGTAGAGACTACTAGTCCTTTATTAAGTTCTATTTGTCTGTTGCTTTTACAGGAAACTCTCTTTTTAACTTTGCTGAATGTTTTCCAATTGTATTAAAAGTGGTGTCCAAGTATCAAAATTGAGACCATTTAATATTTTGCTATTTAATACCAGATTAGTTTTCAGTAGCAATCATTTTTTGGCATATTGCTCTAGATATGAGAAGAACTATCACGTGCATATGTGGAGAGTTGACACAATCTGATAATGGCTTTTTTTTTCCTTTGAATTTCATCACATTAGTCTCCTTTTGGTATAAAAACCTATAAAACACATTAAGCTGCAGGATACCAATACACCAATTTCTCAGGTATTTCCCCCCTCATCCTTTTCTATTTTCCTATAAATACACACTTCTGTGCAGCTGGAAAAGTGCAGTGTTTAGTAAATAGAACAACACAAAGACCAACATGTCAATAAAACTATTTAGAACAGGAAACTAACGAAAAAACTATCACTGATCACCACTTTGAGAGCTGAGCAGCACCATGTTAGTACCATAGTAACTGAGTTTAGAAACTGAGCATTAGTTTCAGTTGTGGATTTAGTTAAACTCTGGGGTTTTTAAGAATTTCTGTAGACTTTCTGGTTTTCTAATCACTTGGCTAGTTCAGGCAAATTTGACGAGGAAGAAGACCATAATACAGCACTAAGCTTCATACCTGACACAAAAAGCTCCACTAAGTAACAAAAAAAACAAAAAACCAAAAAATATCTGAATGCCTCCCTGCAGTGTGGGAAAAGCAGGGAGAAGATGATGTTCAAACAAACCAACTGGGACAAGGTCCAGGCCACAGAGCAGCCACAGACCAGCCTGTCCAGTCAAGTCTGCACACGTGCAGCTCCAGCCCAGCCACAGCACACAACACCTCCCTCCATCCCACAGGCTAGAAACCTGGTGAGAAATGGGGAGGGAGGAGGAGGAGGAGAGAGAACAATGGCATTAGAATATTGGGGAGAAGCAAGAAATTATGAGGATACCATATTAAAGACATTTAAGGAAGTAGAGATGGAGACTGAAGCATTGGGGAAGACAGAAATACACACAGCTCACCACAAGACCAACTTCCTGAAAACTTGGCTTTATTTGGTTAACAGCTTACAGAATTGTACAAAATTCATCATACCTCAGCAGATTGCCTGCATACCTGGGGAGAAAGGGAATGGTACAGATCAGCAGAGGGAGAGCCTGCCCTGCAGAAATTATCACTGACAAAGCTGCCTGAAAAGGATGCAAAACATTCCAGTAAATTCCCTACTTTGGGATTTTTGTGCAATCTCCACCACAGCAATGCATGCATGTGAGGTGCCACCCTGTTGAAGGGCAGAAGGGACACTGGTGAGCTGTGACAGTGGAGGTGACACCAGCACAGTTCAGCAAGTTCCGTGTGGTATCTAGCAGGCACACTGATGGGGCATGCTTCACATTTCATTTCATGGACAGTACACAGAATATCCTCCCAGGAGCTTATCCTATTTTTCCTGTTTTAGCCAGGGTGGGTCAGAACACATTAGTAACAAGGTTTGTCATTCAGTTCCTTATCTTGCATCTCATTATTTATTTGGCAACAGGAGGAGTTACAGCATTTCCTTTATAAATCAGATATGCTGGAGGGATTGCTAGCCAACATCCACGGCACAGGTTACTGACAGCCAGAGCAGGCTCTCCTGTCCTGGGAGGCTGAGAGCCTATGGAAGTCTGGTCCACAGCTATGGCAGAGATCAGGAATAACAGCAGAAACAGCTCCTTGCTGTGCAGCAGCTTTGCCACAGACAAAATCACAGTAAATGGGGTAAAAACTGCTCTCACCATCAGATGCCAGGCCTGCCCACCCCAACCCTGCACTAGAGATGTCTTAGGGTTGAGGTTTATTTTAAATACCTACATAGCACTGGAAAGATCAGTCTGTGAATTCCTGAAATGACTGCATTCTCAGCCTGCTGATTTTTTTATACAACAATCTGTGTGTTATCATTTCACTCTTGTTGCATACTTTTCACAGCTTTAAGGAAAACTATGCTATTGAGATACCAGATGGCTAATAAAAACTGCTAATTGGAGTTCTAGAATATTTTCAACTATGCTGAGGTTCCTTGCTTTAAGGAATCAAACTACAAATTTGTAAGCATGATAATTTAGCAGATTATCATTTCACCATGGAAGAATTAGAAGCCTGTTTCAAAGTTTTATTAATTCAAGTCATAAAAAAGTTACAGCAACTTCAAATATGTACAAACTGCCATAAAAAGGTTGTGTTCAGTTACACAGGAGACAGTCTCATTACAACATGGCTACAAAATCATTACTTTCAATAAAACTCCCAACAAGGGTAAAACAACCATTTAGGCATGTATGCTCCAAAACCCTAGTAACAGCAGTTGTCAACTTGTTTCATCATCATAAAAAAAATAAAATCAGGGAGCAATAGCTAAGTTTTACTTGAGTAAGATGGAGCATTTAACTCTCAACAAACAGTAAAAGTATCTGAATGGTTACCAGTCTTGGCTGTTAAAGAGTTTTAACAATCATTAAGTGAGCACAATTGCCTCCCTTTCAGGAGGAAATTAAGATTCATGCCTCCAATGTTTTTATCTTCTTTCTTGTAATCTGGTCTGCCTTCAGTTGATTTAGTTAAGCATTCAGCCCTCTATGCATTTCGTTCATTTCCTTCACCTGGAGGGGAGGAGGCAGAGGAGACATCAACATCTGTGCTGTTTCTCAACTTTAAGACTCAGTAAGTCATTGGGACTTAACAGCCCAGATTTTCATTAGCAAATGGATTTGATGCAACACTAACAGAACCAAACATGATGAACCCACGGGAGGAAGAGAAAAAGAGGAGAGAAAAAGAGGAGAGAAAAAGAGGAGAGAAAAAGAGGAGAGAAAAAGAGGAGAGAAAAAGAGGAGAGAAAAAGAGGAGAGAAAGGGAAGAAAAAAAAAGGGAAGAAAGCACTACTTAGGGCACATGCAGGAACAGACAATACTGTTTAGCTGCTACAACATTGTTTGGATTCCTCCACAAAAGGCTCCACACCTGGGTGAAGCACCATTTGCTATTCCATTGGGAAGCAGCTTCTCAATGGGAACTGTGAGATCCATGTAAATACCTCAGTAAAGGTCTTGTCACAGAACAAGACTATCAGCACTTCCTGTGGATTGCACAGCCCTTTGCTATACATATGTAAAACAGAACTTGCAGAAAAACCCAACCCCACCCCCTCAGCCCTGGGAAAAGCCTTTGAAACTAGTGCAGAACTACACAGAGGTGAAAACTAGCTGCAGAATTTGAATACTTTCAGTCTCCTTGAACACATCTGAGGCACCCAAAGCCAGTTTTTAACCTACAGCAAACTTAAAAGTTTCTGGATTGTGGTCAAGCTACTCCCCACACATACACCAGGAACAGAAATTAATTACCTCAGCTTTCACGTACTTCCCTTTCCTCCTCCTTGTCAGGACCTGTAACAGAAGGATGCAATGTTTTTTAAGTCTTGCTATACATGTAACTTTATCTGGTTTTGACTTTAAAGCACAAACTCGGAGCTGCCTGTTCCCTATCCTTCCAATGTGAGGTAGGTACAAACGAGGTTGTTTGTCGCTCTCAACTACTTTTTTAAACCAGGAAGAACTTTGTTCACCTCCGTGAATTGTTCCCAGTACTTGTTTTCCGGGTGACACCCTTCAGCTGTAACCTGAAACAGTGACAGTGTGCCCATCACCGGTGGTTTCCCACCTCCCACGTCTGAAAGAGCAAGCCAATTTATAAAGGAAGACATCAGAATCCAAACATATGTGCTGTTGTTTCCCAAATTGTTAGCAGCACCATTCTGCTTGGCAGCTTTGCTAGAACTTACCAGGACAACAATTGCAGCCACTATTGCTACCAGTACCACTACAATGACAGCAATGAGGCCGGGAGTCAGGGACTTCATGGAGAACTCTGGTGCTATTTCATCAACGTAGTAGACCACTGTCTTCTCAAGCTTCACCGGCTCGTTGTCAATGCTGACATTTATCCCAGCATTATTATGAAAGATGGACTGACCTTTCACCTAAAGCAGATAGGAAAAGACAGACTTGCTCATTCACATTGGAGTAAGGCATTTATCTCACCACAGGAATAATTCACCTGGCTTTAGCCAGCACACAGCCAAGACTCCAGAGTGCAGTGCAAGACACAAACCCAGCCTCTGGTTTGACCCATGACACACTTACATCTTTCTCAAAGTAGTAGGCCACATCAGCTATATCCACATCTCCAACTAATTTTTGTGAGGCGTTTTGCTTCAAATCAATAGTAATAATAGGGTTTTCATACTGGAAAAAAAAATATAATGTGGTATTAAGAAAGAGGTACTTTAAATCCAGCTATTGAATAATCACCAAAACATTATGATCCAGTTTGTGAACTTGCATCCTGGATAAAGTTTATAGTTCTTGAACTCAAGCCAACTGTTTACAGTAGGATTCAAATTCCACTTCACTTCTACTGAAGCAAAGAAGTTATCTACAGACTAAGGAAAGCAGTGTCACTTCTCAGCATTTCTGTTCAGATACAGCTATTGGCTAACTGCTCGCCATTTTGAGAGCTTCTACTAGAACTCATGCTGTACTGCATTAGTCAGACACGAGTTCTGGGAGTTACTCACAACAAAATGAAGTTCTGATACTTTACTAAACTCTCTGTGCCCCTTACCAGAACATTGGTTATGTAGCGGCCATCCAGCTGGTAACGACTGGTAATGGTATCCGTGAAAAACCTGCAAGGACACCAAAGCCATGGCTGTAAAAACAGTATTTTTTCACATATATCATTTGACAAGTAGAGAAGACTGGTGCAATTGTTTGCTCCTGCAGTCTCTGTGGTGGGTGGAGCTCAGCTAGCATCTAAACCCTCACCTCGTCTTTCACTCACTTCTCCCTAGCAGGATCGGGAAAAGAATCAGAAGGGCAAAAGCAAGGGGAAAAAAAACCCCAAAAAACAGAACAACCCTCATCGTTTAAAATAAAAACAGTCTGGGAAGTGAAAGGGCTGGGTGGGGGAAATACAAAACCTCAAGTGATGTAAAAGCAATCAGTCATCACTGACAGATCAACATCCAGCAAACCTCTGCGCAGTGGCTACTTGGGAAAAGACTTTCCCCCGGATTTATTGCTGAACATGGCATTATACAATATAGGCTACCTGTTCAGTCAATTCAGGTCAGCCTGTCCCCCTCCCAGCCTCTGGCCCATCCCCACCCTACTCACTGGGGCAGCAGAGTGAGAGTCTGAGAAGGCCTTGGCATTATGTAAGTGCTGTTCAGCAGCAGCTAAAGCACTGCTGAATTCATCAACACCATTTTGGTCTAAAACACAGCACCACACCAACTGCTACCAAAAAAATTAACTCTGCCCCAACCAAACCCACTGCACTCTCTTCATACAAGAGTTCAATAACTCCTAACATTGAAGATGCACTTACTGTAAAATAAACACCTGTGTTAGACAAAAGAGCTTTACCAGTTTGAAGAATTCAGAAGAAGAGCTAGAGGGCAGCAGCTTTTGTTCTGGAAAGGAGGTGATCTAATAGCTACAAGTGGGGTTTTAACAAAATGGAAAAAAAAAAAAGAAAAAAAAAAAGGCTAAACTCTCGTTTTCCTCCTGCTGCTTCTATAGAGTCATTCTGCCATTTTTGTCAGTTTGCTTTCTGATCACCATTACCTTCCATTTCTTTTAGTATATTGATTTGAGAAGGGAAAAAACTAGCAATCAATTTTAAATGGAAGGGAATCCCTTTAGTTTAAGCTAATTTGTTTCCAATACAAATTAAAGCAATTCTATAAAAAATTTGCAGCTTGCTTCTAAAATGTCTTACAAGTGAGTTCACAGGTCTGTCACTGCTTAGAGCAACTGTTTAGAAATACACTACATATCTACTGGAACATACATACACTACCATGACATATTACTATCATCACTTACTTCTTTAAAGATTCAGCATTCAGAGGAGCATTTCTCTCAGCATGTTTCATTTCAATGATGATCCACCTGAAGTACAATGAATATTCTTGAAGTACATGCATATAAAAAACAACAACAAAAAAAAAACTAACCCCAGGCTAAAAGACCAGAACAATGAGACGAAACCAAGGCAAGCAAAGTCTCTTCCAAACCCACTGAATATCTCCCTGTTTCTGAAGAAAAAAACCCAGCCAAGTAACCAAGGGTTGATTGCTCCATCTTCATTCATCCCCAGTGCATCATTCACACAAGGCAGAGCCTCACACAGGAATGTTTTCGTGTCACAGCACACCCTGTTGAAAGACTTACATCGTTCTGACTAATTGATTGCACTTCAAGTCTGCATCGTGTTTGTCAGTTCTCCTAACTCCAGCCGTATTCACACACCAACAGGTGGTTCCATTGCACTGCTTCGCCTTGAAAGCGCCAGTGTTTTCACACTCGGGATCATAGAGACCATCGGTATCTTCAAACGCATCTTTCGGTTTCTCACGACGACCCGACTTGGAGCCCATCACTTCTGCTTTCATCAGCAGGCATTTTGAAGTCACTAAAAACAACCAGAAAGTCGCGTTATGCAGTGGCAGAGCACGCATGTCCAAACCAGAGCTCCGAGTCCGTACAAGCACCGGGTTACACCAGCGGCAACCAGATTCGAAGCCCTTACACGGCAGAGCAGATGGCTAATGTGTAGGTGGTGCATAAAATCAATACAACTGCGGTATGTGAGCCTCTCAAGGCAAAGGCCAACAAGTCCAGCCATAGGATTTACAGTTTCCATTCCTCACAGCTGAGCTTGAACCCAGAGTGGGTCTTGTCCCAAGGCTCTGCCCCCTCTAGATTTGTAGGAAAAGTGAGGATAAGCGCTTGTAAGGAAGCTAAACGTTCATCTTCAAGAAATTCTTGCCACTGGAGAACCAATACTGAGGAGGAGGCGTGAGCCTACAGCAGTACAAGCAGAGAAACCCTGATCGCTTCTCTTCCAACACCAGTTGACCTGGGAGACCAGGAAGAACAACTCCTTCCTTGCCTCCATTGTTTGCTGGGACCTCAGCGGTCATTCCCACAAATTCCCCGGCGCTCCGCGGGCTCGCTTCCGTGCCACCCACCCTGCCGTGCCCTTCTACTCACGGGTGGAGCAGTCCACGGTGGCTCC
>NW_005054671.1:44955-55452 GCF_000277835.1 Geospiza fortis | reverse complement strand
GACCTGCGGGGGTGTTTCCACTCCGCTCTCGGCGAGCTGAGAGCAGACATAAAGGGGCAGGGAATACTCGCACTTTATAGTGAGCTTTGTTCGCATCCAGGGGGCCGTGTGGAATACTCGGTGCTTGACATAAATTCTGATAATTCCTCAGTAAATTAAAAAACAAACCGCTTATCTATATAGAATGAACACTCTCATAAGGTTCATCACTGATGATACGTTTAGTTTCTATTTTCAGTTTTGGTTCCTTTCTGGAATACGTAGTAGATGTCTCTACCTCAAGGTTGCTCTGAAGATTCACTCGTGGTACTGCAGTATCCTCATTTCCTCGCTCGGGAAAAAGCAGTCCTGAGCGCTTTGTCTCTGAGCAGCGCAGCTTTGTGGGAAGCTACAAAATGGGAGGGAGTGCCAGAGCCCGGCCAGGTTGCCGAGGAGGAAGCACGGGAAAGCCGGCTGCAGGCTTTAAGATGGCTTTCCAAAGTGTAAAAGCAGTGTCAAAATGGAAGAAAAAAGATAAGTATGGTACACTGGAAATGCTTTGAGCCTTGAGTTTATTTATTCAGTTAAAAATATGCATAGATCTTTCTAAAAGATAGATCCATTAGCACCCTAGAAAAACAAGTTATTTTAGTACAGGATAAAACCAGAGTGAGGTCCTGCCCAAAGACTTGAAGCTTCCTCCTACCAGTTCACTGTACAATAAAAATATGTTTCTGCTTTTGCATGTGGAGATGTCAGTAAGTGAAACTTGTTTGAAAACTTTGTGTGACTGAAGTGAAACTGCTGGTGAGCTATCTTGGTGTTTTTGTCTCTGTGCAGCTGTGTTTGTGTTGTACCTGGTTTTGTGTGTTGTTTTCATCTCCAGTGCCCTGCTGCTGTCTCAGATGTGTCCAAGTTAAAGGAGTGCTCTTTGGATTTGCTCCTGGTACAGCCCGAATCAGAGTTTTGCAGCATTTGTCTTGATTCTTTTTGTGGGTTTCTGTGGTTTCTGATTGATGATGAGTATATTCTTCTGATACACTTGTCAAGGACTCAAAAGGAAAGCTTGGCCTATCAATATGAAAACTTGGCAAGACTAAAGTCTCAGATATGGACTTCTTGTATGGCTTTCATTAAGTGATGGCATTTTCCAGAAAGATGAGTAGGATCAATAAGCTCAGAAATGCCTGCCTCACTATAAACCTCTTGCTCCATGTTAAAGTACTGTTTTTGTCAAGATGAGAAAAGCTGTCTTGTCATTATGGAATTGTCAAGCTGACCTACATAAGCCTTGATAAAAGGGACCAATAAACTTTATGATAGGATTTTGCCTTAATTTATTTTTTTAATATGTAAATGTTGAGGAACAGAACAGGCTGGGTATAGCTAGTTCTCTTTCTTCTCCTGATCCTTGTTCTGTGCCTAGTTTTACAAATCCAAGCAGTTTTGAAATCTTGGAGTGACTGCTACTGAAAGTTGCCCTGCTTCTTTCTCCAAGCACCTTCAAATACCACATAGGCATCTTTTTATCAGAAAGTAGCTACAACATTTAGTATCTAGGGGCTGAATTGTCTTAGAGTATTTGCATGGACTAGAGCCTCTCATAGTGTGTTTTGGCACTGTTATGTTGTGACATGTAGCAAAATGTGAGTTAGCACCTGTAGAAAGTACTTTGATAACTCTGCTACAAGCACTGGGGCATCGTGCAGATTTTTGTAGTATAAAATTTAATTTGGCTCCAGTTTGCAGGGGCTAATAAGGACCTTGCTACCTGTGGTCTTGCCAGATTTCCAGATGTGAAGAAATGATTGTTTAAATGTTGCTCAGTATTTTTGAAGGAGAGCTGCTCTACATGAGGTCACTCACCAGCAAGGCAAAGGAAACGAGGGACCACTCGCAGCAGAGTTCATCTTACCCTCTTTCCATGTTATTTTGAGGGCAGCTTTTCAATAGAATCAAAGCCACCAGAGCAGATATGAGGCTAAGCAGGTATAAGGACCTGAGTGTTGAAGTTTATGACACAGGTACCTTGGTGTCTGGGAGGTTGGGAGGCAGTGTCATTTTTGTACCTTTTGTGATGCTTGTACCTCTTTGTGCTGAAATACGTGACCACATTCAATGGCTATTCTATATTAGCTTTCCTCAGCATGCAGCTCTAAAGGTAAGGCCTTGCATATGGTTATAAACAGGATAATTTTATCAACTGTTGGAGATACCTCCTCTTATCAAATAGCTGACTGCTGATTAGGCAGTGCAGTGTAGGCTCATTGTGGTTTACTCTTACTGAAGCATAATTACAGCTCAGACAAATTATAATTTAAATGCTACAAGCACTTTATTGGCTCTACTTTATAGCAAAAAGAAAAAATGTTTTGGTCACTAAACTCTACATACACTTTGTAAGCTTACATTAGGAAAACTCATGTGATCTGTATTTTTCTACCTTTGCTCTGTAATTTACATTGGATCCTGATCTGTTTGGAGAATGAAGCATTAGTTCACTAAAATACTCAAGAGGCATTGACTCCAGGGGGGGATTTTCTATTGACTTGAGTGAATTTTGAATCAGATCCAAGGAAATAAATCCAGCTCTTTCTGAAGCCAGTAAAAATTAGCGTGATACTGGGCTATGAGGTGAGGTCATTCCCAGGTCTTCACTCGAAATTAGGTAAGTGGGCTTTGTGAAACTCCCCAGGCACAGAAAAGGGACAGAATCTCCTTTCAGGGAAAGTCGAAAGGATGTGTGAGTCACTCCTGAGGCATCAGGAAACATGCAAGGTGGGGCTGTGACATGCACTGTGATCAGCAGATCACAGAGATGAGTGGCCAGAGCATGATCAATGCCACTGGGGTGTTTGGCAATCGAGGTCTGAGATTCTTCAGAGGCTGCAAACCTGATTGGTTTTGGGTGTACCCTCCCAAAGATAACCAGAGTCTCATCCCTAGAAAATAGGCCATGTATGACACCAAATTGTGAAGCACAGTCTCGTTAGTCTTTTTCTAACAAAATTAATGGCTTTTGAAAATTCATGACTTTAAAATGGTTAAGGCTGACAAAGGTAGAAACAACCAGAAACACTGATGCTCAAAAGTGCCAACGGGTATTTTGGACAGCAGACATTGCTACGTATGTCTTTATATTACAGACTTGCTTAGGAACTTTTTATTAGCACAGCTTCAGAATGTTTACATTCAACTTTTTTTTTGTCAGACTTCATCATCTGCATAGAATGAAACCTTGAAAGAACTGTAGGAAGGGGACAATATTGAGAAATTATGTACAGTACCTTATCCATTGTGTGTTTTTCTGAAGATTCCATGTTGTCACAAGTTGACACATGCTGCTGCTCAAAGGACTGTAATAAAACTGCTGCTTCTATTCCTATTTTATTTTTCCTGCCTTTTTGAAAACCACTAGTAAACAGTTAAACCTTGTTACACTGCTTAGTATAATGAGAACATTTGGAGTCCTGGAGAACTTAAATGTCTTGTGCATATGGAGGTGGTCAAGTATAGAGCCAAGAAAAATAAAAAATAAATGAGCAGTCATGCCCTTCTGTTAGACTGTTTAACTACTTCCAAACACTGTAAAAAAAAAACAAAAACAAAACCAAAACCAAAACAAAACAAAAAACAAAACAAAAACACTAAAAAAACCAAACCCCCCCAAGACCAGAAAAAAAGGAAGCTATTTTACATGTTTGGGTCTTTTTGGTCTGTTTCTAGATCATGACTTATTTTTGTAATGATAACACAGTGTTTGTGCATTTTGACAAGAGTGTCATGCATGCTGAAGATGGAAATTAGCTCAGAGGCAGTGGCAACCCTGACAAAGCTGTCCTCCGCTCCAGAACCCCCAGCTTGGGTCTCTAACAGGTTGGAGACCTTCGAAAGGAAGAGTAGCTACTAAGAGGTACAGGGCTGTTGGTTCAGAGGTTCACAAAACTAGACAGGGTGTAGCCACAGGAGAGAAATGCTCATGCAATTAATGTATGTTCTATTTGTGTCTTTGAGGATTATAGAAACCAACCTGTCTGATACGTTGTGGCATCCTCACCTCTCTGCCAGGGCTTAGTCTTAACTCCAGAGGGTGGGGCCAGTAACAGGTTTGTCACCCTCATCTTTAAGTACCTGAAAATGCATTTCCATGGCTCTAATACTGACAGCATTTTTAGAACATCTTTTGTCAGCATTCGAAACTGCTTAAATTAAACAGCATTAATGGTAAAAATTGTAATAACTCCTCACCCAGACTACTGTGCAGCAGCGAGGCAAACCTTCTAATTTCATACTGTGCCCAGTCCCCCAAGTTTGTAGTGTTTGGAAAGGGCTCAGGGGAAAACACGAGATCACAAGCTGTAGTAAAAGAAGCTCTGTTTACATTAAAATTACTTCAGTTTTGGCATCTAAGATACTTTATTTCCCCTCCTCTTCTAGCTACTCTCTGTGAAAGAAGATACAGACGAAACTTTGCCAAAACACTTGTTGAAGACTGAGATGGTCCCAAGCAGTTTTTACCATGCTTTGTTGCGTGACAGCATCTGTGGGCTGTAGGCAGAACTGAAGCAGATGTTTACACAGACAGTTGTCCTGTCCCTCAGGGTGGTGTTATCAGAAGGCACATTGAGTACTGCTGCCATAAAACTTGCCTGCCACTGAATTTGCTTCTGCTGGGCTTGTGCAGGCTGCCATGGGGTAGTGAGGGCATGGACTCTCTATTTGTCAGGTAACCCCCAGTAAGAGCCCACAGACTGTACCTGGCAGGGAGCAGAAGCCGTGTACTCCTCAATGGAAACAGGGTCACAGCATGCACACAGCAGGCAGTTTCCAGGGAGCAGTTAACATGCTGTAAATCCCCACCCACTCTTGCCTCACTCTAATTTGTGTGCATAGTCATACCCCAAGCAAAGGTGAATAAATACACCCATGAGCTGGGCAGAAAATCTCATCCCACAAGCACCAACACAATGGAGAGCAGAGAGTGGGGTTCAAGGAGTTGGGCAGGCCATTGGTGCTTTGTTTTTTCAGTCCCTCTCTGAAATAAACTGCTTTTGTGTTGTGACTACTTTCACAGTTCGTGAGTTTCCCCTATTTTTTCCAGTTAGCAAAAGCTGTTGCCAAAGTTCATCTGTTTCTCTGTGCACTTTAATTTACAGCCCTTGTACTAGTCACTTTATTGCTTCAAGCTCGGATGAGAGAACTTTTACAACCTGTGATTACTGAACTTGGTGAAACAAGAAAGCTTTTTGACCTGTTGTGGAGTAATTATAGACCCTATTGCTTCTTGGGAGGGGCATTCAATGTTTAACAAACTGTGGCAGTTCTAATTTAACTGTGTGGAGCCTGGACCACTGGATGGGAGTTAAAAAAAGCAAATCCTGGACTTTTTCCAGGTCACATTTTAACTTGTCTGGTTTTAGTCTCTAAAGGGCTGTCCTTGAAGTTCTGCCTTCCCACTACTGAACTTGATGCTGCTCCTTTCCTAGCAGTGCAAGAGCATGGGAGACAAATTATTTGCCTATGAAAACAATTTCCTCTTGCTTCAAAAACTACAGCTACACTACTTTTGATTAATCCTTTCATGGGATGAGTCTTTTGAATGCCATGCCATGCAAATACAGCTCTTGAAAACAGAAAAATTGTCCTGTCTTAGTCACCACTACTGTTTCGTATTATAGCGGCTGTGGTCGTGGACAAAGATTCAATTGTGTTCAGCAACATAAAAACAGAGAATAAATAGATACTGTGTTTGAAAGAGTTTGTGACCTATGTGACCAGTAAACTTTGAAACTGGAAAACAAGATGAGAAATATTAGATGAAATTTACACATTTTGCCCAGTTATAGAATCATAAGCCAGCTAGCTAAACCTTTGAGCATTCCCACCTATTCTTTAGCCACTCAAACAGCTATTATTTAGGAAACTTGCCTTCAGGAAAAGGATTTGGATGTTATTTTGAAAGCACCAATATTTTTCTACTTTTGATGTCCATAGATAATAACGTAAGATATATTTCCTGGATAATGGGTTCCTTGGATGTTTTGTAGTTTAGTGTATTAATGGGTACCTAAACATTACATCAGCGGGGCAAAGCATTTGTGTTATTTTCCAGATGGAATGAAACACTTTTTAGCTGACGCCATTTTATTAAAAAGATTTCTTAAGTCAAATTCTTGAAGCTTTCTCTGTCCAGCTACCTTTTCAGCTGGGACATTTTCGAAGTCTGGTGTTTGTTAGTTGTTTCTGAGAGGAAAGAGGAGTAAAGGAAGAGGTGGAAAGTTCCCATTTTGCAGTGTGAATGTAGGCAATCCAGCCCCTCTGCGCATGCACATGGGCAGCGCCCTGGGCACAGTTGCACACACCTGCTCCTTGTTCCTGCACCTGTCTCCATGTGCTCCTTGCTCCTGCACCTGCCTCTCAGGAAGCCTCCTGCTCTTGGCAGCTGGAACAAATGGCTCCAGGGCCACGGAAGTAGAGAGGAGTCCTGTGTATTAAGGCTCTTTGCACAATTCAGCATGAAGAAACGGCACGGATAACAAATATAGCCATGGTTATTAAATACTTGCAAATCCAAAATGCAATCTTCAGTGGCTAAAGAAGACTTAGGATGTGGTGGATGATGTCAGAAGGTTCAGAAACACTTACAGGAAAACACTGCAGGTCATCTCCTTTCCCTGTAATGTAAAATATGCACAGCTAGTTTTGAGTTACTGATGCTGAGAGGTATCATTCATCTTTTGTGACATGATGGTGAAGACCTAATGTAGTCTCTATCATCTATTTAGTTTTACAGAGAAATAGGAAGTCTTTAGATAAGACTACTTTGTTTCAATTACAACCAGCATACAGATGCCAATCCTTAAAAATAAATCTTAAAGGCTTCCCCTGTCTGCTTGGAATTAGTTAAGTTCATACAGGATGTATCAGTCTATTTACAGTAGGAATGAACAAGCTCAGACTTATGTCCCTGGAGATTTATGGAGATTTGTTGCTGCAGAGTGCTGGGCTGTTTTGAAGCATGCAGAAGCAGCATGTTTAAACATGCACTGTGTTTGCTGGCAGCCTCCACTTTCCTTTACCACTTGCTCTATTAGCCTAGTCACTACTCTCCTTGTGCACTGCATAATTTCCAAATCATTTTTTCCTTAGAGCTCCTGAATTTCTCAGTGCCTGAGAATAACTACAGCTGTTTTGGTACTTAAATATGAGACAACACTGCTGTATGCTCAGATGTTCTTTTCAAGTAAACAAAGCTGGAAACAATTTCCCTGCCCATTCATCCATCAGTGACATATACTTAAGTGGCACTGAATTATTTTTCATTTTAACCATATTGTAACTTTGTCAAAAACAAGGATTTAACTGCAAGTCACCTTTCCAGTATCCTTGCTTACTTGCTCCAGTAGCAAACTGGCAAACTGTGTTCAGTCTGTTATGCGTAGTCCTAGTCCAGGCACCTTGATGCCCTAAAAATTTGTTTCTCACAACTCAATCCTTTCTGTCTCTTCCCGCATATAAACCAGGTTTCTGGTGACAGATGTGGGTTCAGGTGGTTCATCTGTTCCTCTTTACTTTAATCTTGTGACTTGCTACACCCTTTACTCCGAAAGAATTAACCTCATGTCCAAAGTTTGCTTTTTTAGATGTGTGTTTCAGTTTCACAATGGCTCTTTAGGAATGGAGCTCTCAATCCATGAGCATTTCCTTTAGAATGTGTTTGACTGAGAGGCCAGGCAGGTTCCCCCAGCAGGATCAGCAGTCATCTCTACAGGGAAAAGAGGTTTTTTCCTATTTCATGCTCTGCAGGAAGTAGGAAAAGTCTCTAACTGAAAAATACAGATTTCATTTGGGATAATGATTTGTATTTACAAGAATCAATGGTGGTTTTTCATGATTTTGTTTGAAAATAAATACCAGGTGTTTTACCTGTATTATCTTTCTTAGGCAAAAAAAAAAAAAAAAGTTCACTGAAAAGGATATCAGAGGCCAAAGACACCTCAAAAATATCAAAATCTGAAAAAAAGTATCCTAAATGTAATTTATAAAAATACTATCCCTGTGTTTTTCCTCAGTGATGCTTCCTGATCTATCTGTAAACAACAAATACACTGAAAAAAACTTTAAGTCCTTTTTTCATTTAAAGGAATCAAACTGCTCTGCAGCTGCCTTTTTGGACCAAATTCTGGATAGCTATATAACTATATATCTCATAATGGAGTTTCAGTGTATATTTCGAATTTTTTTTTTTTAGTGTATATATCAAATTTTTATTCAGTGTATATATTGAATTTTTTTTATTTGATATATTTTTATATATCGAATTATTGTTTATTTTATTTTATTTATTTATTATTATTTTATTATCGAATTATTGTTTTTTCATTGCTTGGGGTATGACTGTGCACACAAATTAGAGGTAAGATTTTGTAAGAATCCCAGGTCTTTCAAGCCCAGGTCTTAGTAATTTTAGTCATAGAAATATTATATAAAATAAAACATTATATATACATATTTATATAAAATTATATATATGTATATCTATTTGTATATATTAAAAATGTAATTTCAAACTGTGATTACACAGAGAGATGAAGAGTGGCTAAATTGATTTAATGACACCTACAGGAAGGGTTAGGAAAGAGGTACAGCACGAAACCCCGTGTAACAAATGCTGCATTGTCTCGGTTCAAATCGCTGGCGGTGAAACAGCGCTCCCTGATGTCCAACAAGCGACTTGGAAGTCCAAAAGCTCCATCCATTCTTCCCCATATTCTTGGATGAATTGTTCAACAACCTTCTGAAAATTGTAGTTAATAAAAAGCAAAGTTGGGAACCAGTTAATTCCACTATAGAGTCAAGCAAAGTTCTGTTTCGTTATTCTCACTGCGTTCAGGGATCAGCCTTTCCATGTCGATGTTTTTCCATCATGCTTCCACGTTGAACCCTTGAGCCATCCCCATCTCAGTCCTACCTCAGGCTGCAAAGTCCTGCAAGGGAAGGAAGGCAGAGTCCCAGACATTCTCACAGCTCCCTCTCACAAGTTCAGTTTCCTCAAGAGTCTGATCCAGTGTTGTGCAATGTTCTGCATCAGAGCAGGACCTGAGTCCCGGCAGGCTGGGGACAATACACTGCTGGAAGAGTCACAATAACTGTTCAATGACTTCATTGTGACAGATTTTGGAGTGAAAAAAGAAGTCTTTTAATATTTTGTTGCAGAACCACCAGCCCAAAAATTATTTCAGAGTTGGGAGAGCTGTAGGAAGCTCTGTGTGGGTAAAGATTGACACTGTAAGTCACTTTTTATTGATGTAAAGATGTAAAGAATAAGGAAGTATGCATGTCACAATTGTTATTGCAGCTTCATGTTTTGCAATAGGGAATAAAAAAGAAGATTTTTTTCCTGGTTTTAAAGACTGAGATGGTTATGTGGAAGTTTCTGTAACCTGCCCTTCCTTGGTTTTTCACAGTTATCAAATGAACAGTAGTTAATTGATGAGTACTTTGAATTCCTTGATGAAAAGAAATGTACACACACACAAAAAAAAGAACAATTAATGTAGGTAACTCACTGTGAATATGCATCCAAGAAGAGAGCATCTCAAAGAAACAGACTTTTGCTCTGCTGATAGATTTGGTATTGATTTGGTATTGTCCCCACCCTTCAGCCTGCTCCATACAGAGATGTTGGTAGTTGGTGGTACATTTACCACTTGGTATGTTTCTTATCTCTCTCCCTGATCAGAAACTTGGCATGATCTTTCCCTGAATCTAACTCACAGCACGTAAATAATTTAGCAAATTATTAATAGATGATGAGGAAGGTGTAAAGAGGCCTCTCTCCTCATTACCATAACAAATGAGGCCACTTACACTTTAATTGGCCTGCGCAGGAGGAAACAGTGAAAATGGATGTATGTGTTGCCATCTTCCTAGGATAAATCTTTAGTTCTTCTATGAAAAGGCAACAGTAAGATTTCACACTGAACCTTATTAGCAAAGGGATTTTTTCATTCTTGTTGTTACATTTCAATAGACTGCCTTAGACTAATTGCATTAATTGCCTCTGTAGCAGCAGGGTATCCTGCACCTCTATGTTTAATGATCTTTAGAGTCAGGTATCCTTTCTCCTTCGTGTCCCATCTCTCCCGGGGAGACGTTTATCAATCTGGGAAGAAGTTTTAATCATAGAACCACAGAATGATGTGGGTTGGAAGGGACCTTAAAGATCATCTCATTCCAAGCCCCAGCCATGGGCAGGGTGGGACACCTCCCACTAGAGCAGGTTGTTCAGAGCACCATCCAGCCTGGCCTCGAGCGCTTCCAGGGATGGAGCATCCACAGCTTCTCTGGGCAGCTTATGCCTTGTCATCACTCCCAGAGTGAAGCATTTCTGCCTAACATCTCATCTAAGCCTATTCTAAAAGGGAAGGGAAGGGAAGGGAAGGGAAGGGAAGGGAAGGGAAGGGAAGATCTAGCTGCTTCCAGGTCTTGGAGGCCCCACCTGGACTTGGGCAGGGC
>NW_005054671.1:33007-44875 GCF_000277835.1 Geospiza fortis | reverse complement strand
GACAGTGACAGTGACAGTGACAGTGACAGTGACAGTGACAGTGACAGTGACAGTGACAGTGACGGCTTTGGGCTGTGGCGGCGGGAGCCCAGAGTGCGGTCTCGCCTCAGGGCCCTTCCGTGCTCATGCGGCAGCCACCCGAGAGCTGGGGAGCCAGGTAGGCTGTGGTGAGCCAGCCTCCGACAGGCCCCTGCCGGGAGACCTCCTGAAGGCGTAAATACATTTAATACATCACGCCAAAAAATACCCTTGCTCACTGTCCGTTTGGTATCCCCTTACATTCTGCGGTTACAAACACCACAGGTATGTTAGTTTCCTTGGCTGTGCCTTCAGGGTATGTCCAGCGTGAGGGATAAGATTAATTCCCAAGGGCAATTAGGAGTTCAAGACTTGATTTTAATCAATCAACATGGCTCAATCGCAGTTCTGCTACCTTAGTTCTATTAATATTAATTAAAAAAACCCACACACAATCACAAATTGGAGAGGAAGAACACAGGTTTTTTGGTAGATCTAAGCAAGTGTGTGGGCTCCAAGGCTCTGACAAACAGCAGCTTTTCCTGGAAAGGCTCTTTTCCCATTTTCCAAAGTTGATTGGAAAAAGCGAAATTGAAGGCTCCTTCTACTGGGGAAAAATAAAGCTTTATAAAGTTAGAACTAAATCAAAGAACTCTATGTGGCTGTCTTAGGGACAAGACTTAGATAATCAGTACTGATAAAGTTAATTTTCCATCATCTGACATACAAGTTTTACTGAATCATTTCACATGAACAAAAGAAATGTACTAGTGTGAAACTGATTAATTTTGTGGTTAATTTCTTCTTATTTTTTTAACAGGAACCTTTGCTAAACGAAATGAAACACAATCTGGTGTGTCAGACACCTCCCACTGTCACTGTTCATGTAAAATCGAGTGCATCCAGATCACATCAGCAAAAAAAACTTACTAGACTAAAGCGACCTGCTTTTAAAGACCATCAAGAAAATTGTGAAAAAGGGGTTCCTAGTCAGAAATATAAATGTCCAAAGGGACCATGTCTTGTTATTCAGCGTCAGGAAATGACAGCTTTCTTTAAATTATTTGGTAGGTTAATAATGTGAGATATGAATGAATTGACTGAACAGAATGTTTTCTAAGCTCAGGAATTTTGAGAGTGCTTTTCATATTGAAAGTAATGGCAATTCTTTATCAAAACGTCTTGTTGTTATAGTTTGGTATAGAAATATTTAATGCTTAAGTTAAAAATAGAAGGGCTATCAAATTGATGAAAAGTATCTTTTTTAAATTACAAATGGAACCAAGGTGCTTTGCTACTTTTTATTTTATTATAATTTTCCTTACTATTTCCTCTTAGATTTCAACAAATACATGTAAAACAATGTGCATCTTGTTTTACACAAGGCTTAAAAAAAGGACTCCTTGTCTCTTAAACGTGTTCTTTACTGTGGGAATAAAGTTTTGGGGGAAGAAGTGGAATGGGAAGTTGATCTAAGGAGTTGGAGCATCTCTTCTTTATTTGTGTCTCTTTCATATGAAGTATTTATTTAATTTAGCGAAGACATTAAGTAATAGTGGAAGATTACAGCTGGTTTTTATTTGACCCTTAAATACAGAAGTGAATGAGAGAGAGTTGCTGCTAATTACAGTATATGGTCATGGACAATGAAGCACTGACCAAAAATAAGCAAGTATTGCCCTATAAAGGCTGCCAGGTAATCGAGGTGCAGGATTTCAGCAGTTCCTCTGAAATAATGGTGTGCTATCACCTGGAAGCATGTAATGCAGGAAGAAACAATGCAAATAGAAAAAAATACTGGTTATTTTTCACCTTCACCTGCTGTTACTGAGAATGGATGAAATGCAGCCACCAGATTTTCCACCTTGCCTTTCTGGTAGAGTTTGTTTCCTTTTGTCATGTAAGCTTTTTTCACACCTGAACCTCTCCTACTGCAGTAGGGAACAGTTTCTCTGTTCCCGACTGGCTGGTCTAGCTTATTTTCTTTCACTTGGTTTAATGAAAGACCATCTGTTATTTTTATTTATAAATACCTGCTGACATAAACAGTTTTGGTGTTTGAAATGCTACAGCTTTCTCTTGTTACAGATGATGATCTAATCCAAGACTTCCTTTGGATGGACTGTTGCTGTGAAATTGCAGACAAGGTAAGTGTATTTCCTTCTTAGTTAACAGAACATTCATTGCGTGAGAAATCTGCCCTTAATTACTTGCTACTTTAATGCAAATACAGAACATCATCTTTTTCTAATGGTTTCACATCGAAGTTTCAAGAAACTTAATTCATGCTTTCCTCATTGTTAAAAATGATGAAAATATCTTGGTGCAAGATGTGTGAATCAATTTAGGAAATACTGTATCTAAGTAACACATTGATACCTCATTTTACATTTTAAAACAGTATCTCTTGGCAATGACTTTCGTTTATTTCAAGAGAGCTAACTTCACACCAAGTGAGCATACCAGAATCAATTTCTTTGTGGCTCTGTAAGTACTTTAAAATTATCTGGTTTTGTTAGAATAAACTTTGCATTATATTTCTTTATGACACTGATAATTATAATAGGTGATGAGACTTCCTTGAGGAATATAGAAACAACCTGATCTGAGGGTGGCATCTCTAGGGGGTGGCAGGGGGGGCTGTCCCTTCCAACCCAAACCATTCTGTGGTTCTGTGATAATCTACATACTGTACATAAACAGTGCAAAGTCACTGTTCTTCCTGTGATGGAACAAGCTTGAGCAGCAGACAGGGCTTGCTTGCATTGCTGTAGTGATACACACAATGGCATTCTGCCTACCAAACTGAATCTGGGAGCTTTTTAAAGCATTACAAGGCATTTATTCAGGACAATACACAGCAACATGTATGTGGCTCACAGGTGCTCATATAGAACCCTATTTCATATCTTTGCCAAGGCAAAGGGCATTTGTAGCAAAACATTTCACCATGACAAGCATCTCAGGAGTAAATTGTTATTGAAGTTTCTGTCAAAATGTTTAAATCAACTGTAAAAACATTGCTAGAGAATTTCTAAGAAGTTTTCTGAACAGTTGTAAAATGCCTATACTTTGAAACAGTGGTGCAATCAGTAATCCAGGCCTACATAACCCTCTCTATTTGGCTATACCTGCAGAGGGTTCTGCATTTGTTTTTATTTTTACACTGTTATGGTGCTCAGGTCATCTTTTCTGGTACCATGGCTTCTCAGATGCTCTGATTTGCACACTAGTGCAGGGGCAAAGGTGGCTGTTCCTTCTGCTGTCACTGGTGCTGTGGGTGACATCCACAGAGCTTGGAGGAGGGAGCCCTCTGACCCCACTGAAGGGGGAAAAGCCAGACCAGAACAGTGAAAGGATTAGAGGGGGACAAAGAGTCTGGTGAGACTGGGACTAGAGAGAATACTGGGGAGGACACTAAAAGTCCTAATTTTTCAAGTGTGATTTACGGGAGTTTAGTACCAGGTGGGTCCAAGGAAGTACACATTTTCCTGTTGTCTGAGAAGACAATTTAAAAATAAAAGTAACTAGATAGTGAACAAAGGGAAGAATAGAGACATTAAAAAAAGTAATTTAAGTTTTACATTTATAACTAAAGGTAGAGCTGTATTTAGTTGTTTGCTTCTAATTTAATATGAGCAACGTAATTTTCCAAGAATAGCTAAAATCCATAAAGTAAAAAGTGAAAAGTTGAAGATTTCACAGGAGAGTTTGAAGCCTTATTTAAAGCATCAGTCAGAAACTGTTCATTTTATTGAAGGGTTTCTTGCCAGTTTGGAGAAAGATATCAGGATGTGTTAGTTCTTTGCTTATCTATTAATTTAGGAAACTCTAGGGTAAAACAATTTTTATAAAAGCTTGGGTTTTTTTACCCAAGGGATGCATATGGAACTAATTAAGAAAATACTGTATTCCAAAGAGAAGGCTGTATTTTGTTAGTGTTTTTTCTCACAATACTAGAAAAAAGAACCACTGCAACATAGCTGTTACTTTATGTTAGAAATCATTCTAGTATAGTTGTATAAGATTGAATAATATTTACAAACATAAACATATATATATTTGAAGGTATCTGGCAAACACAGTTGAAGAAGACAATGAAGAAGCAAAGTATGACATTTTCCCATGGGCTTTGGGCAAAGCCTGGAGAAAGCTCTTCCCTGATTTCTTAAAGTTAAGAGATCAACTTTGGAGTAGAATTGACTACAGGGCTATTGTAAGCAGACGCTGCTGTGAAGAGGTAGGGAGGGAGATTTCATATTGCAGATGCTGAAATCACAACAAGTAACACCAGCTAGCAATTTAGCTCTGTACAGTTCCTTCCCTAAAGTAAACAGACAATCCATGGGAAAGAAAAGATGCTGCTAAAATGTAATGGTCGATTTATCCTCCACAGTTTTTCCTTCTCCATTTAAAATACATTGTTTGAAATGGTGTTTTTTAAGTAAACTAGAATATCTTATGTTGCACTACTGTTAAAAGTGAAGTTTCTATTGAGTAGTATTTGCTTCATGCAAATATTTTTTTATTTAAAATCTACCTTAATTTGTTTCACTTCATCCACTTTAAAAATAATTTTGTGTGCTTTACAATTTATAAGGAAAAAATATATTCCTCACTTTTCAGGTGAAGTGTGTATTTGGAAAAACCCTTTTCATGCTCTAAGTACATAATGTTTACTTCCAGATGGTGGAAAAGAAAATCTCTCATTTACTCTAGAGGCCCATTTCTGGGGATGGGATTAGATGCTATGGGAAAAGCACAAAGAACAAGGCGAGTGCAGGATGCTTTTCCTTGCATACCCTCCCAGCTTCCCACTGTTGTTATTTCAGTGATGATGAACACTGCCAGCTGATGTTTGGAGCTGGCCAAAGAGAACATCTTGTGTCCAACATCCTGAGCATGAGCTGCTGTTTGTGATGACTCACGTGAACATACAGGGCTGGAAGCTGGGATGTTTCCACACCTGACTGGTATCAGGATTACTTACCCCTGCCTAAGGACAGTGAGACAGATAAGAGACGATGCCCATTTCAGCTAGGTTAATTCCCTGCCATACCCTAACTGGATCTAGTTTTCAGCTGTGTGTTTCCCCATTATTTTTGCTGATGCCACCGTGGCTGTTCCCATAGGTGATGGCTATCGCTCCAACACACTACATCTGGCAGCGAGAGCGCTCAGTGCAGCACAGCGGAGCTCTGAGGAATTATGAGGATCAGGTGCAGCTGCCCCGAGGCCCCAGCGCTACTCCCACAGACTGCCTGCTCTGCGGGAAGAAAGGCAGGTTTGTACGGCTCGGATTGTCATCCTCCTCCTCCTCCACTGACACTTTGGAGATGATGGACTTGCACTCATCCCAGAAATCAAAGGATGCCTTTTCAACTGAAAAAATGTTCATCGACTCTCCTTATAAAGCCCAAGGTATGGTATGGGTTTCATGATATAGGAAAATACTGTGAATAATTTTCCATACTTGCCCTTCAGAGTGCTGCAGGGACTGCTCTGTCCCTCCCTGTCACACCTCAGCAGAACTGTGCTTTTACCCTCATGGATTCATTTTCACATACTGTATCTTGACTTCCTGGAAGTACCAACTGCTTTACATTGAGTCTCTTCATGTTACTTTCACCTACTACGGTTAATTTTGGGTGCATTCCAGTCTACTCAGCCATTTGTTACTATTTTTGCATTATAAAGAAAATTGAGAGTCCAGTTTTAAATGATTTTTTTATGGCTGGAACAATAAGAATACTGGTATGTGTAAAGTGAGTCTAAGTGCCCTTGCTGAGAGCATTTTTTGAGAAAGGGCAGGATGCTCATTTGTGGTATGGGTTTGGACATAAGTTAAATCACAATTCTCATTTTCCTCTAAGTATCTGATTTGTTGACAATTTATACAGGACTGTTTTAATACTGGGGTATGAGTAGAAAACAAGGGCTTATTGCAAGAATTGTTTACATAATTGAATCTCTGCCCATTAATCTACTCACAATGGCATCCTCAGCCTTTGCATTAGGGGGCTCTGTTACATACAGCAGCTGTGGGGCAAACCCATTATTAAATTTATTATTAGAAGTTAAACACACTTGAGATGTAAACTTCCTCAGGCATCTGGATAAGGCCTCAGCTCTGCAAAGACACTCTCCTGTAATTACCCAGTGCAGAGTTCCTACTATACTTATCTAATGCAGAGGTAGTTATTTACAGCTCTGTATATTTTATTTGCATGTGTTCTCATTAATAACCTAATTTTCACCATTACAGTAAGATTGTTACTGGTTTTGACAGCTTTAGTACAAATATGATTGTCAACTTGGAAAAAATGGGCATTTGAATATTTCCTGAGATATAAAGCAAGTCAGGTGTTTACAAAAGATAACTTAATAATTTAATGTGTTAAACATCACCACTCAGGGAAGACCCAAAATTACTTCAAGTCTGTTTTTACTTAAGAGATCTGGCTTCTCATCTCTGACAAGGGCCAGAAAAAATTGTGTTTCCTCCAACCATTTGAGAATACTTTATATGAAGTGACGTTCACAAATAACCAGGCAACTTACAGCATGAGTGCTGGAAGGGAACCAAAGCTGTGCCTGTCAACAACTGTTTTGATGTTGAAATTAGCACAGCTTTATCAAGGGAACACATCCAGTGAATTTCAGTATCTCCTAAAGTTATGCTTTAAAAACTTTGTTCTTAAAGAAACCTATAGTCACCAGTTGGAAGCCAGCAAAGTATTCATTTCAAAGGAGAGCCTTTGATCCCTCATTTTCTTACTAACATCTTTTTCTCCCTCTTTCTGGTAGACTGTCTGAAGCTGTCCAGCAAAAGGCAACCATGTAGCACCCTGGATCAAGATAAGTCTATGGACTGGTTTACAAGCAATGGAGAATGAACTGCACCTGATAAGACAGATACTGTTACTGCGATTTGCAGAACAACCTCGGCTACATCACAACACCAGACGTGATGATTCACTTCAAATTTTTCCCTTTACATAGTGGGATAACAGTTGGTGTTTCAAACTTTATGTGAGGTAGAAATCAGAGCAGTCATTGCTTAAAAGTTACACAACTTGCAAAATGTAGCATCTACTTTGTTATGTTTTATTTCATTCTGATACAATATTCAAATTAGCAGCTAAGGAGGCAGCAGCATCAAGAAAGCAGCGGTTGAAACTTTCTCAGCTTGGTAAGGAATGCTAATTAAAAAACAAAAGTTACTACTTTAGTATTTCAATACACAATGATTATTTTATTACTATAAGTTTTGTGGTTTCATAATATAGGAAAATACAAAATACTAGTACAAAAAAAAGTTTATTTGAAATTAAAATACCACTAAACATTTAAGATAAACTTTTCCAAGTGTCTCACCTGAATGAGCTTCCTGCCAGTGGGATGGTCGGGCAATGTAAGGCACTGAGTGGTTTGTTTCAGCAGCATCACTGAGTGATTCTGTGAGAAGGACATTTCTTTTTATTTTGTTCCCACAAGTTTAAGACGTACATGCAGCCTAGAGTAGACAATGTACATGTAATATTTTTCCCTGATGTGTTTTTTTTTTCTTGTCACCTATCAGTCTTTGCATTTTGCAGATCTATACTGTATATACATTTACCTTTGTCATATAAATATAACATATATATATGGCAGCATTTTTGGATTTGCCAGAACAGCATAATTTCAAAACAGAGCTCACTGGCCACTGTTTCTCCTAAGGAATCCTTAAGTCCATCAGGGTCCTCTAAAGCAGCTTTAGGGTGAGTATAAAGAACTGAATTTTCTTCAAAATCAAAAATTTGAAAACAGTAGTAGAAGGGCAGTCATTCTTTATTGCAGATTGAATTTTTTTTTTTTTAGCCCAGGTTTTTAGTAGGATATTTTAACTTAAATAACAATTAATAGTCTTCTTTAAACCTGACAAGGTCTAGGGTGTCCTTGCCTGTTCTCAGCTGACTTAGGTAAAAGCACTGCCTCTTCCTACACTGGATTATCAAAGTGCAGTAATAGGGGATCTCATCAGCAGTGAAGTCCTTACCATTGTATTCGCTCTCCTTAAGTACTGCTTCATCCTGAATATGGATTTCTTCATATTCATTTTGAGGTGTTTCTTCAATATTTTCTTGAGTTTCCACCATTTGGCTTGATTTGTTATGCTTGAGTTTAGCAGGGAGTACTGACCAGCTCCTGTGAGTTACCTCAATTATCCTTTCACACAAAAAAGGAAGCTTGCAGCTCCGTATTCTGTCTAAAAGGTCAATAACCTGTGTGATGCTTTTGAAGAAATGCAAAGGGTAAAGTAGTATTTTGAAAACTCAAAGCACACAATTTCAGTTCTACTGACTTTGGCACATTCTTTACCTTTGAGGTTACACGAGTCCTTCAGTTTTAGGGTAAAGGAGCAACCTGACTATTGCATTGGAGAACAGTGCAGTTACTTTGAGGATGCCATAAAGGCCAAACTTCACTGACCAGAATGAGAACATGCCCCAGGCAGATGCCAAAGGATTTGGCCAAGTGTAATTTATAGTGAGTACAACTCCCAAAGAAAGTTGCATGGGGGAAAATCCCAACTTTGTTAACCATTTCATTAATACTGGGTGTGGATTTCAGAAGATGCTTGGTTTTGTACTGAGGCCAGGTAATGCCTGAATAAAGGTGCCAGAAAGAAATACTTACTTTGCCAAGTACACAGCACACACCCCACCTTGTTTCAGGCTTGAGTGTACGACAGGCAGAGCACACTGAGGGTTCAGCATATCCAGAACTACCTGCAAGAGAAAGACACATTAACGTTTACTGAGAGAACATATGTATATCCACCAACGTAACATAGAACAATGCTGGGGGAAAAAAAGGTTATGGAAAAGAGATGCATACAACAGCAGTATGTAATTGTCCTCCAGTTTTATCACTGCCTCCCAAAACCTGAGGTGCACACTTAAACAAAATGAAGTCCTCTCTACTTCCAAGCGAATTTCTATTAAAACAGCAAGTAGCATTTGACCAACTAAGTAGGTCTGTAGGAAGTTAAGCCTCCTAGTAATTAAATCCCATAATCCTGACAGTAATAAAAACTTTTAGAAGACTACATTTACTAACACATTTCAATACCTATCTCTCAAATGTGAAAAAAAAAGATTGTTCAAATGCATTAAAAGACCACATTATGGTCACAATGTCTAACTTGCTGTCAGTTTCAAGATTAAAAACACTTATTGTCTTTGGCAATTTATCCATCTTCTGCTAGGAAGCTATTCAGATTGTAGAACAATGGGATATGCAATATCTGATCCTTCCTGCGGGACTGTTACTTAAAACATTTTTGAAAAGGTATGTTTACGCTATGTATTATATTTCTTTGCTTGCACCATTTTAAAAATTGCTATTTGTTTAAAGCATTTAGTAAGTAGTTGTAAGTAGTTTATCAGCTTTACAAGGAAGAGGGATTAACACCAACCTATTTTCCTCAGCATAACTCCTTTTAGGAAATCTGGATACAGAGAAGCAGGACAGGAGAGCAAGCTATAACATTCTCCAAATTATGGTGTAGTTACATTGCGCATTCTATATAGCTGATAGTAAAGTGGTCACACAGTTGCACATAAATAAGGCTCTGTATTCTTCTGGAATTTAATGCTTGAAATATGTATCTCATAAAAATACCAGTGTCTTGAAAATACAAGAAAGCAAGTTGGTATTTGCTTACAAGACAGCAGTAATTAATTGTAATATTTCTATAGTACAGCTTTATCACTCTTTCATTTGACAGCCTGTAACTGGAACCTTGAAAACATTTGTATCTGACAAAAATTACAAGGTTTCTTTCACTGATGAGGACCTGGACTGTTATTTCTCATGTTACACTAGATATGGGAACCCATTGTGAGTGTGAGCACTAGAGGTTTTTATTAATGGAGAAAAGACAGGTGTCAAACGGGGGAGAGTTGTTTGGATTCACTCACTGCATCAAGTGTTACAGATTTCAGATCTGCAGCAGCTGTTGAAATGTCTTTCAGAATGAACTGCACGTTATCTGGCCACTCGTCCGTGTGTCCTATTTCCCACGCAGAGCGCCAGTGCCTGTAATTCTTCTTAGCTAAATTATGATGATCCTCTCTGATTTCATAACTCAGAACACGGCCTTTGGGCCCAACTGCAAACAAACAGAAGACACTCTGCTCACCACTTTACACTGCTGTTACAAAGACTTGGGGAAAAAAGCCAAAACAAAAGGAAAACCATAGGCTATAACATAAGTACACCTTTCCATCTCCACTTTAGGAAATTATCACATATGAAACAATCAATGACAATCTATGTTTTCTTTACATTTCAAACAAACATGCAGAAAAAGTGCCGTGTTAGTTCTTTCACAGATGGGAATCCATCAATGCACAGATGAAACAAAGTGTAGTTATGGTAGTATAGACTGTTCCAAGATGTTCTCCTGAAGTCACTTGTGCAGCAAAAGACAAGTAGAGCATCTGTGGCCCCTGCTAGATCCTTCTGCTAGAGCAACCAGAGGTACCAGCTGAGAATGCTGCACCAGTGCTCACAGCTCACAGGCTAAGGAAACCTGCTCACTGATCTTAGCCACACACACAAGTTTTCCAGTGTACTCTTTGATTTACCCAGGTTTCTGTAAGTTTCCTGTTACTGTCTGCAACAGCAATAAATTATTAAGTCTAAATTTACTGTTCTGAAATTTACCACGAGTCCAATGTACACTGTTTCTCATAAAGGATGCATTTCCAGGCTGTGCAGGCAGACAGCAGGGTGTGCACTGCTGTATTCCATATTTGTATTACTCCAATTCTTCAGCCTATCCCAGCGCTCACTTCTCTCTCCTTGCTACTTTGGAATAGGTGCAGGCACCTGCCAGGAAGCAGCAGCTCCCCAGGTCAGTTCTGTGCCTTTCTAAACCATTTCAGTTTGAAGTCACCAGGCTCCTTCCCTCACCTATGTGATCCCACTGCAAATCCATTCAGACAACTGAGTAAAAGAAGGGATTATTCCCTGACAGTCGCTCCTTGATCCAGCTCACCCCACATCAGACACAGGCCAGAAGCAGCTGGTAAGAAAGGGAAGGTTGCAGCACGTTGCCTTTGATAACCTGAAGCAGTTGTAGAGTCACAGTGCCAACTCCTTGTTACTTTAGATTATCAGTTTAGAAACATCAGAAAAATTAAATTCTTCACACCGGGGGGGGGGGGGGGGGGGGGGGGGGTCAGTTTTACCCCCACTCATTCAAAGTAATTTCTACTTTTTGAAACTGCTTTTTTAAAAATAAGAACAAGGTGAAGTAGCTAGGCAAAACTTCATTACTGTAAAGCTACAGTATAAATACAATTTGCATACATCATATTTTCCAGTCCTCAAAGATCTTAAAGTCATGGCAAATACCACTCTCTTAACTCTCCTGTTTCATGTCAGTAGTTTCTGGGAATGATTAAAGAGAGAATGGAAAAGAAAATATAAAAGGTATAACAATTAAGAGATGAATGAAATCTGTTAAATACACAAGAATTTTGGAAATTAAATAATTCCATGGACATTGGTAAGGTGCCCACTAGATTTGAATTCCAGCATTTACCCACACAGCAGCTGTTTCCCTTGTTGGGTATCACTGGTGTGTATTCAATGGTGGCAAAAGCAGCCACCACTAGGAACCAGCAAATCAAATCTATTTATTTCTGTGTCAGCACCAAAGTGTGTTCAGCTATAAAACTGGCTGTATTTGGTGCTGATTTAAATCCAGTAAATTTGAAAGTAGCAATGCAATTTCATACCTTTTCCCCACTCCTCAAAATAGAGCTGATCTGGCACACAACAACTGCACTCTTT
>NW_005054671.1:31921-32991 GCF_000277835.1 Geospiza fortis | reverse complement strand
TAATGCCAATGATTCTGCCAACTTGTTCCATTTACAGCTAAATTAAAGTGATTAGAAAAAATTGTTGGACAAGATAGAAAATTCAGAGGAATAATTGGCACGTTCAGGTGTTGTTGTATGAAATGGCCACAGTAGGCTGAATACCCAAGGCAGAAAAATCAGCTGCTCTATTTTGCCTTAGCCTATAGCAGGTATTCCATCTCTTTGGGTTCTGGGTCTGCCTCTAGGGCAAGATGGGGAAAGCTAAGGACTCCTACTTTCCCTCTCTCTAAATGGAAAGAGAAGTGCTGATGTTTATCTTCTGTTTAGTCAGCTTCTAGCTCCTACAGCAGCAATGTTTGCTTTGAGGATAATCCCATGCTAGCTTCAAAATCCCAATGGAACTAAAAAACCCCAAACACTAGTTTATTCCAGAAAGATGATCAGAAGAAACCAAGCAATAGCAGTAGGAGGCAGAAGGATGGAGAGGGAGCAGAGGTGCAACTGCTGACCTTGAAACTTGGGCCCAACATATCAAGACCAGCTGCAGTTGAGCGATCTTGAGGCATGGCTGAAATTCAGCTTTCTGCAAGGCCTTTAGTAACCATTTACACTACGGCCCTCTAAGCACAGTCAGAATGCAGTCCCTGTGCTGATGTAACTTTCCTTCAAGTCAACAAGCTATATGTGAACTGCAGCAAAGCTTTCATGAGCTGAACAGTAAGGACCACGAGAACCATAAGTATCTGGGCAAAAAAAACGCACCCAGGTTGCGATAAGGAAATAAATAAATAAATACCGTGTTGTCTAAAGCCAGGTTCTCACCTGCTCTTGACAGAAACAAGCTCATAGCACCAGACCCGCTGCCAGTTTCCAGCACGGTGTCTCCGGGGTGGACATCCATCATCATTAATAGAGCAGTTATATCCTGCGAGCGAGAAAAACGACACGTTACTATTCGCGGGAAATTAAAGGTAAAATTCGGCCAGCGAGCCCCCGGCCACCAGCCGGTACCTGGGGGTAAGCGATGGTGGCTCCCCGCGGCATGAGCAGCACATACTCGTCCAGCGAGGGCCGCCTCAGCAGCAGCC
>NW_005054671.1:29209-30918 GCF_000277835.1 Geospiza fortis | reverse complement strand
GGGGTGTGCGGGGTGCCCACGTGTGTCGTACTCTGGAATGGGGGGGGCGCGGGGGGAGCCGCTCCCCCTCCCAGGATTGCGCTGCTTGAGGTAAATTTCACGTGTCGGTGGGGGAGGCGACGCTGGAGGCTTAGTTTTGTGCTTTTTTTTAAAACAAAATTTCGACAGAAGCGCTGACTGTTGAAAACCATTTGTCCCTCATATTATCTGCGTGGAAGAAGTCTTCCTCGAAGGAGCGAGGTATGTTAATTGATGGCACGTCTTGCCGTAATTGAAAAGGCGATGCTGCAGAGCGGGTCAGCTGCTGTGCACCCCCGTAGTTCCCTCTCCGGTAAAGGCAGGATCTCTCCACGATTCCTTAGCCTTGCAAGTACTCCCGTGCAAGCTGCTACACTGTCTATGATTCATCTTCCTGAGCCCAGGAATCCTGCAAGAAGGTGTTCAGAGTTTTAATTCACAGCGTGCATCAGGAATGCTTGGATGTTCTCCACCTTGGATCAAGTTCTAGTTAACGTCACCTCAGGTGAACACTGAACCTGAAAATATCTGGAGTATGTACTGGGGTACCTTTTGGTCTTTTTTATGTTGAAGTAATTCTTTAGCTGGAATATACCATTTCCTGAGAAAAAAAGAATGCAAAACCTGCATAAAGTATGTGAAATCCACCCCCTTTGTCATAAGAGCTAAGGAGGGGTTTTTAAAGTGTGTTTCAGTGTATCAGTAATTCAGTGTATTTGAAATGCTGTTCAGGCTGTTTCAAAAGGCATAAAACACAGATTATCGACCCAAAGGAGGGCAATATTGTTTTCTCAGTTGAGCAGCTTTGAAAACTCCCAGGACATGTGAAGAATGAAGTAGAAAGAGTCAGTTTTAGGTAGCCTGAACCTGTTCCTTTGTCATGGAACTTTGCAGTAAAAACGATCTGTTCATCAGTTGCAAGGCTGTATAGGTTCATTGCTTTTAAGTTCACTGAAACTGGCATATGAAAATGGGGTTAATCTGTCCTGTATGAAATAAAACTGAGCTATACACACTGTGCTGCTGTGGTGCCATAAGTCAAGCACAGGAAGTTTCTGAGGGGCTTTTAAAACAGTTTTTTAAAATAACCTTTTCTAGAGGCACACTCCTAAGCCCCACAAGTCTTTGAATTTAACCTGGTTTAAGGTTATTTGAAAGTAACCTTAGGCACCTCTCTGTGCTTTCTAGTTATTCCAGTAGTTTGAATCCTGTCCCCTGCTCCAGAGCTAGTCCATTTTAAAGTGGAGCTGGGAAACATACTGTTTCTTACAATAATTGTGCCATAAAACCTTTAAAAGTCATCGGTTTTTTCCTTAGACTGAGTTGTAAAACTAAAACTGGGATACTTATGCCAAAAGCATTTTATTAAATGTGTTTTTTCTGGCGTTATTTAGTCTTTTGTTCCTGGAGAGTTGACATCTGTCTAGGCAGTTCTAGTATCAGGTGGTCAGGGGTAGGTAGCTATAAATGGTGTTTGGCCAAATTACACTTAAACTCAGTATGGTTTGGACTGCTGCCATGTTCATGGAGGCCATGTGTTGCAGGGGAATATTAGAACTCACGTTTTGAACTGCAGCCTCTGGAATTGCTGATGCAGGGCTGGCTTTACTGGGATGCTCCATGCCCACGTGCTTCCAGTGGCAGTCAGTGCTTCCTGTGCGCAGCGCTCATCACCTCCTGCTCCACGGGGT